>NC_060891.1:17081878-17381878 GCF_014805685.1 Silurus meridionalis | reverse complement strand
GGTATTTCAGGAAGAGGTAGGTCTTCAGTCGTCGCTTAAAGATAATCAGGGACTCTGCTGTACGGACATCTAGGGGAAGTTCATTCCACCACCTCGGTGCCAGAACAGAGAAGAGCCTTGAATTGTACTTACCTCTCATTCTGAGAGAAGGTGGTACCAATCAAGCAGTGCTGGAGGATCTCAGACAGCGTGGTGCAGTGCAAGATGTGATGAGGTCACTGAGGTAAGATGGTGCTGGTCCATTTTTGGCCTTGTAGGCAAGCATCAGTGTTTTGAATCTGATACGTGCAGCTACTGGAAGCCAGTGAAGGGAGCGCAGCAGTGGGGTGGTGTGGGAAAACTTGGGCTGATTGAACACAAGTCGTGCAGCTGCATTTTGGATCATTTGCAGTGGACGAATAGTGTTCAGGGGAAGACCTGCCAGCAGAGAGTTGCAGTAGTCAAGTCTTGAAATGACAAGAGACTGAACAAGCACCTGGGCAGCCTGTATGGACAGAAATGGTCGAATCCTTCGGATGTTATAGAGTAGAAATCGACAAGAACGAGCAACATTAGCGACATGTGGGAAAAAAGACAGTTCATTGTCCATAGTTACCCCAAGGTTACGAGCAGTGGCTGAAGGGGAGAGCAGAGAGTCATGAAGTGTTATTTGTAGATCTTGACCTGGAGATGAATCACCTGGGATGACCAGCAGTTCTGTTTTGCTGGGGTTGAGTTTAAGTTGGTGAGCACTCATCCATAAAGATATGTCTGACAAGCATGCTGAGATCCGGCGGAAGCTGTGGTATCTGATGGAGGAAAGAAAAGATGAGTTGAGTGTCATCTGCATAGCAGTGATAAGAAAACCCATGTGAGGATATGACTTCACCAATGGAGTGGGTATAGAGGGAGAAAAGGAGGGGACCAAGTACAGAGCCTTGTGGGACACCGGTGGTGAGTCTGCATGGGGCAGATGTGGATCCCCTCCATGTTACCTGGTATGAGCGACCTTCCAGGTAGGAAGCAAACCATTCCTATGCTGTTCCGCAGATACCAAGGCTCTTGAGGGTTGACAAAAGTGTCTTGTGGTTGACTGTGTCAAATGCTGCTGAAAAGTCCAGAAAGATAAGTACAGATGACAGCTTGGCTGACCGAGCAGCATGTAGTTTCTCAGAAACAGCCAATAGGGCCGTCTCTGTGGAATGTGCTGCTTTGAACCCAGTGGTTCAAATATCTATTATGTGGTTAATGGCAGCTACCTGCTGTCTTTAGTTCATAATTATTATGGATTTGTTCTATAAGCAATTTTTGCATACATATGCAGTACTTATTATTAACACAGATCTCAGGAGTGTTGCCTTTGGGCAAGTAAACAATTAAACAAATAATTAAACAAATAAATGAATACACTTGTTATTAACAGGGCTCTATTTAGTACCATATTTAACTTGCACCCTATTTAGTAATTTCCTGGCAAACAATATAAGATACAAAATATTAGGTTGAAAGGTAAAAATTATTTATAAAACAAATATCCTACAGTTTTGCTTCATTACTAAGATGATGGGAAGTTTTCTAAACTGGAATTTAATCTGGAAAATGTATTAACTCTGTCTGAAGTTAGAGTAGACCCATACTGTTTTATGCCAAGTTGCCTTTTAAGTGCCAAACCAGTTGAATGTTGGCATTGGAATAGGCAGTTATCAACCAAATGGAAATTTTTATCTTGGTCATAAAACATTTATTTATAGTTTACTGAGGAATAAAGCTTAATTACTTGACTGATAATCATATTGGATTTGATGTAAGAGTGTGACTGCACAGGTGAAACACATGTCTTATGTGATAAATGCAACGTGTTGAAGCAGAAAAGGCTTTAAAGCAATTCATGGAAATGAGTAAATACAGAGCAGTACACACACATATTCCTTGATGCTTCAATAATACCAGCATATACTGTATACACACATACCCAGACTTATAAACTGTAATCGAGACATGTTTATAATAAATCTTAACTGTTTTCTACTTATTGCTTTATTAATTTTTAGGGTATGTATGATTTTTTTTCAAAATCTGTTAGACTAGTTCATATATGGAATGTCTATTTGTAACAATAGACATTGTACCAAAACAACTTTACAGAAATAAAGAGGTTATAAAGTTGGAATGCATAAGTTTAGGTCCTATAGGTTTATTCCTTATACATGTATTCCAAATGAGTGAGCCAGTGGTGACTGTGGCAGGGACTCCCTGAGATGGTATGATCAAGAAATCTTGAGAGGAATCAGACTCAAAAGGCAGCTCATCTTCATCCGGTGTGGCACTGAATGTCCATTCATTACAGTTCATGATTGTTGAGATGTGTGTTTCATTATGGGTGCTTAAATGCAGAACTGTTCATGCAAACTGCAGTTCTGAGCCATTGTAGCAAACTGTTGTTATTAATTACAGTCCAAATCCATTCGTATAGTTCTTCAGTTGCTTGGTAACTTTATGGATCTTCACACTGTTCATGTGGAACTGTCCTCAGCTGCACAGAGTGGCCTCCAATTAAAGAAAACCACATCCAGAGGTAGGGTCGTTGGGATGAACATTGATTTTATGGGACCTGAATAGAAATCTAGTGAAAGTATAAACATTTTTTTAATCATTTCTACAGTGGAGAAGAGCAAATATATCTTTCATCGCCAGCATCATCATCATATACAGATGTTATCATCATCATCATCATGATATAGAGTAAATATTGGAGAAGTGAGTACGCATTGTTGCCCAGTAAGGAAAAAACTGCGGAGAAAGGGTTAAACAGCTAGATTTGAAAGAGTCGAATCAGGCTTCTCAGTGGTTATCACTATTCAGAAGGCGAGAGCATATAGACAGCCCACCACCACCTGTAGGTCATGCGCTTCTGTCGCAGCAGCGCACATTTATTGGTATTCTTAAAGCGTAGAGACAAAGTGAAGACAGAAACATGAGCGATCTCTGCACTGGACGCGTTTGTTCCTTTCTGGACACTGATGTATATTTCCTTTACCATCCATCTGCGTTATGAGTTCGACGAACTGGTGAGATTGAACAGGGTTTGATATATATACTTATAAATATTCCGCTAATGGCACACGGATTTCGCGTAATTACGCGTTTTAGCGCATCGCTTATAATTAAAGCCTGTTTTCTGTCTAACCTACTAGTGTTATCTGGTGTTATATACACGGCTTTCTGATACTGGAGTGTAAAAGAAATCGGTCTACGGATTGTATGCTGAAGGCGATGGCGTTGGGTGAAAATGGTGGCGAGTTAAGTTAATCGGTGACTGCAGACGGAGGAGTTCGGTACTGACTGAAGTTTGCGAGTTTGTGAACTTGATGGGATTTTTACCATTTGGGGCAACTTCAAGGAAGATATGAGTGCTCTCCTCCCTGCTCTCAGCTCTTTCCTGCTCCTCTTTTCCTGTCAGATCTGCCTTATTCAAGCAAGTAAGTGGATAGAGCTTTTCATCACTGAGGTCTCATCATCATCATCATCATCATCAACATAAACATCATGTCAGGGTTTTATTTTATGGACCTGTTCTCTATGACAGATTTATTCCCAACACATTTTGCTTCAGAAGCAGTGTTGTGTTTATTGGGTCAGCGGAATGGATTGAAAAGCCAGCAAAAGCTTGCATTAGGGAAATTGTGTTTGCCCCGTTAGATTTAATCAGGACCTGGTGGAGATCTTGGAACTAAGGGGCAAAAGAAAGGAAAAGGAAAGAATGGTGCCTTATCCGAATGTGTTAAAGGTGTAAGTAAGCCTGTGGCTACACTATATATATATTATTCACAGATGACTGCAGTTACTTGAAAAGTACTGATATTTTAGAGTAAATTCTCTAAACATTGACACTTTTTTTTCATTGTGTGCATGATGAACAATGACAGACGACTTTAGATGTTTCAGTAGATCACTACAGTTCATAAAATTCTGTATAAATTAAAATGGTCAAACAATTTTTCAAGAATTAATCATTTCTTCACATTTATTGGTTTGTTTTCTATGCTGTTTTCCAAATAACAGTAAGCCCTATGTTAGTCTGTACCATTAAAAAAAAAAAAGTTGGCTTGGCTATTTAAAAGAGGATTTGTTTTGCTAAATCATATAATTATATTGTAATTTAGATCCTCTAATAAAAGTGTTGTTATAATAAAATAATTAATCTTTAAATTCAATTATAATTTTTTTTCTGCCATCAAGATTTAACTTGCAGAGTTCTTTGGCTCAGAAAGGACGATATGCTTCAGGTTCAGAGTGTGTCGGCAAGCATCTGTATGATAAATGAGAAAGATCATCTGGTCTCCGATTAAGTCTTGAACTAGGCATGATATTCAAGCAGTAACTTATAATTAATTAGCCTTAGAGCTGTTATGCCTTTTCTAAATTCATGGAAATCATGGAACCATGCTGGTATTGACTTCCAGCAATTACATTTTTGCAGAGCATGACATAATAATTAATAATGCTTTTAAGATTCTGCCTTTTTTTTTGCTGTGTAATGGCATTATGACTCTGCAGCTGGCAGTTAATCAGATGTATCTTCTAGTTTACAATTGGACTCTATTTACCGTTCTCATTTATTTGAACTGAATTAAAAAATCAGTTGCAAAATGTGAATTTTTTTTTTTTTTAAATGAGCCAAGGGATAAGCCAAGCGTACTGATTAAAATGATGACGGGTTTTAGCACCCTTTGTCTACTATAGCCTCTCATATTCCAACTGTAGTAAAGAATGAAACTTGGAGTCAGAATTCATTTTCATAAACCTAGAACAGAATGCAACTATATACAGTAACTAACATTCATATTTTCATTTATTCATCTTCAATAATTGCTTTGTCCTGGTCAGTTTCCCAATGTCTTCACACACACATTTACACACACTTATTTACACCTATGGGCAGTTTAAAGTCCACCAACTGGCTTGTTTTGTGGAGGTGGGATAATGTGCACAGAAGCTCCAGAGAGATAGTAAGTCAAAATTGGGAAAGCTATCCGCTGTGCCATAGTGCCACCCCAGTAAAGCAGAACCATAATCCATAAAAACATTTTACGGCATTCATAATCACTTCTAAATTTTATGATTTTATAATTAAATTGCTGTAAATCTATATGTTTATTACTTTTTTATCCCACAAGGTTTAGACACCATACCATCATACAATATTGTAACGTCCCCGATTCACAAGAAGGCTTTTTTTTACTAAATTTTAGTGTGTGGCTGTGCATAATTTGTGCCAATTCAGCCATAAGAGCATTAGTAAGGTTAGATACTGATGTCAGGAGATGAGGCCTGTGTGATACAGTCAGCATTCCAGTTCACCCCAAAGGTGCTAAATAAGGCTGAGGTCAAGATTTTTTTAACTCACCATAATTTTTATTTTATTATATTTTTTATAGCTAATATCTTGTGCACTCAATTCATTGGGTGTAATTTAAACTCCAATAACTCAAATACAAGTAGACATATGAATAATATGACAAGCCTGATAATTTCAAGAGTGGGATTATGTTCATAAATTAAATAAATGTTTCTTAAGCATCCTATATGAAACTTGAACATGGTTTTGCATTTTGTATTCACACAAACAACAGATACTGTATAACACATTTAAATCATGTAATATGTTTTATACGAGTAAATATGTTTAGAAATTAAATTTTGATATTAAATGTCTATTGTGGATGATGCCTTCATAAAAAAAGGTGAGCTGTTTAATAATCTCAAGGCTAAAGAACAGCTTCTATTCTCAAGCTGTCAGGCTGCCTGCTACCACCCACTCCACCACAGTGTGAGTGCTAACCTGAATACTGCACTGCCATGTACAGCACAAAACACAGAATTATTCATGCATAGTGTACATACTGTACCAACACATCATCTCAATGGCATATCTGCACAGTTACACTCGAACATAGTATGTTAGAATTTTCCTCTGGGAGGAATGTAGTGAAGTATTTATCTCTTGTACTGTACACCTACGTACCTTCCTATTTATCTGTCCATTCATCCATTTAATGCAGCTAGCACTTAAAGCCTGGCATGTAATAAGAAAATGACCAAAGAGGCCTGGGAACATTTAACCACATGTTAAAATATACTATATCCATAAGCTTCATTTATTTTTAATATTCATTCAATTATTAATAAAGTTACACAGCCTGCATCTTTTCTGCTTGATTACATCATTCAGCAAACCCAGAGCACTGCAGTCTTATTTACATTGTGTATTTTTATACTTATTTAGCAGATAATCAAATGTTTTTTTTGCTGAAAAATATTTAATGTGGAAATCAATCAGATAAACTACAAATGTTTTTCTGTAATTATTAAAATAGAATTTATATTATTGTTTGTATAATGTTGATTCAGTAATCCTGTATGGCTAAAGTTTTATACTGTAAATATTTGTAGCAATTGGGGTGCAATGACATAAAAAAAATCTAATATATGATTTGTATTCCTGACCGTCCACAGACCGTCCTGCTGCTCCTGTCAATGTCTCTGTCACTCACCTGAGAGCAAACTCAGCCACCGTGTCCTGGAACGTCCCAGAGGGGGAGGCTGTAATTGGCTACGCCATCTCCCAGCAGGTTCCACAAAGTTATTAAAATGATGTATAGCCCTAATGGAATCCATCATCTCAGTTGAGAAATCTGTGCAGTTTATAACTTTATTCACATTTATGCAACTACTCTACTTGAATAAACCCTCGACTTAGGCTATGTGTAAATAAGCTACATGCATTTGTCTATGTTTATCCTGTGTGTTTTGTCTGGTAGAGGCAGGATGGCCTCATGCAGCGGTTCATCAGGGAAATTAACACAACCAGTCACGCTTGTGTGCTATGGGACCTAGATGAAAACACTGACTACATTATTCAGGTGCAGTCTATTGGGCTTCATGGGGATAGCCAAGCCAGCAAAAGCGTTCATTTTCGAACCCTGGACAAAACAGACCATTACCAGTCTAATATGGTGGCTCAAGGTACTCACAGATTATTAAATGTTATCATTCTGCCACAGACACACACACACACACACACACACACACACTCACACACACACTTTCTTTTTTGCATCAATTACAGAGAAAAAAAAATTTCAACCATTGAAATTGAATTGAATATTTATTCAGAAATATAAAAGAGTCTCTTGAAAAGAAATTGTATTTAGGTAATTTTGACCTAAAGCTGATTGATTTTAAAATAAAAGAAATAGATAAATAGATCAACATAGTAGTTAGATAGTAGATAGATAGTTTTCCTGTGATTTTTTGGTCATTAGTGTTGCCCTCTAATGTGTGTGTGTGTGTGTGTGTGTGTGTGTGTGTGTGTGTGTGTGTGTGTGTGTGTGTCAAGGTGACCCCTCAGTGGAAGGTCTTGATATTTCCAGGCACCTTCAAACTGGAGAGATGTTAATCATTACTACTGTTCTATTAATGTGGGCAGGTGACAATTCAAAAACAGCACATGGAAAAATACATAACTTTGCACACTATAAGTATAAGATATGATACTTTTTCAGTACTGTATTAGTGTTCAGGTGTCAATTCTTTAAAGAAAATTAAATTGCCATGCTGGGATTAAGAGCACTTTTAGAGCATTTTAGAGTGTGTTTAAATATAGCTCTTTTGGCCGGATCCCTGTGTTTGACGTCAAGGGGATCTGATCCTCTTTCTAATCGGTTGTCTATTTGTCTTTGTGCAGCGGTGATTGCTCTTTTCTGTAGGCAGTATGAAATCATCAAAGACAATGACTCAAACAATCACAGTAAGGAGAAAACCAAACCCCTCTCTGTGCACACTACTCCAGATTACCATAATGGAGGACTTCTGGGGAGCAAGGTGAGCTCAATACTGCTGACACAGATGGTGATAATTTATTCACTGCAGGATACGGACTAAATCATGGAGTCAAAAACACTAGGTTTCCTGTTGTCAGTCACAGTTATATCATATACAGCACTACAAATTACATTAATGAACAGTTAATATATATACACATATATGGAGATATATATACGTATATGGAGATTATTTCCAAGAATGTTAGTGTTTCCCACAACTGAGTTTTTATTTTGCATATTTTGTTTCCCCTATTTCCAGAGGACGCCATCAGCAGTTAGCATCATTAAGGTCTGAGCATTACATCAATGCAGACACTGGTTGAATTGTTCCAAGAGCGATCCTCAAACTCATCTTTCAATAGTAATTACACCCTGTAATACACTGTAGGACAACTGGTAGGACAATGTAAATGTAGGAGCATAACAATAGAAGCAGATTAATTAGATTAACCAATTAAAGATTAATTACAGTTTGTTTAATCATAATGGAGCTAAACTGTATTATTATTGACCAGCTTCATCTTATCCGTGAATAAGGCATCACTTAATCAGTGTTATGTCCTGAAATACATAATGAAATCTGTTCATAATGAACAAATATAAAATATGTATTTAACTTAACTGCTAACACTCTTCTATGCATATAATACCTGAATATAATTGTAACTTTATTAAACAGAAATGAACTGATTTCCATTGCATCTTGAATAGGTTTAAATATAAATACATTGTATTATATTTACCAAAAAATGCTACTGATACATTACACTTTTAATGCATTTCTGAACTGCCAACAACAAAAAAAGGCATTTTTCTGACATAGTATCACCTACTACTAATATATATTCATATTATGAAACATTATCTAAAGCAATCTCCATTTTTACAGATACAACTTGATATCATTTTTCAGCTTGACTCACTCTAATCTGTTTATCATATTAATCTAGGACAGGAATAAATCTAGAAAGCCCACCTCTTAATGTTTTGCTGCATTAAAAATAGCATTGTATTTTTGTTACTTCCTGTAGTGTTGTGCAACAATAATCCCTATATTACAAAATGTGCTATATCTAACGACTCAACATGTTGTAAGATAATGAGCTCAAAGTGGAAATGGAGATATGGACTGTAGAGATATTGTTTAAATTGTATATGTTTTGTCAACTGGAAAGTAATATTACATGTAACATTTTGAGAATGTTATAGACAGTGGAATATTGTAGAATCATGTGTAAACTGTTACAGTAGGTCAGAATTATAAGACATAAGAGAATTCTGTCAACGGAAGATTTGCCATATTGTTTCTTTTTACATAGAAACTGTTATCACTTCACATGTTTCACATTTGGATGGCATTCAAATAAACTTATCATAAACCTATCAACACCGATATCTGCCTGTCTGTTTGATTGTGCACTGAATAAAATACAGATATGTCTAATGGTATCCAACTAGTAATTTAGATGCATACACAAACATCACTTATGATAACTAATGTAAGTATTATGAAATGTTAATTACAAATAAGCCTTTCTGTGCCGAAAGGACTACATGGGTTAAACTGATGGGAGACAGTCTAATAGTTTCAAGACTTCAATTGTAATTTTTACAAGTAGACTGTATTTGGGATAGATTTTAAGAAATGCTGCTGAAACTACAGATTTACAGATTACATGTTTACTGCATTTTACTATAGCGGCCTTAAATTTATGGTTTAAAATGGCATCTGGGAAATCATTTGCCACACAAGCAGAAACCATACAAACTTGAATAAAGACACATTATTTTACTGTGTAAATACAATTGGCAAGTACAACATATTTTCGTATTGTGGAGCACTAAAAAAGTATTTTTCAGTACCTGAAACACAAATAGACAAGATACTGGAATAGTGGGAATGAAAATTCTATTCTATTCATATTTTACTTGTGTAATTTTACAGTGATTATGTATGCATTCATACAAATGTACATTTCAATTTGGATTTATTCCCTAGCAAGCTAGAGATGTCTGTGAAAAAACAATACTCTCTGAGAGGACATCCTCAGAAAGAAACCTTGAGAGAAGTCAATGAAAATCTCATTATCTTATAAGTGACACCAGATGGAGGAGATATAAATCATTACACAACAATTTAATACTGCATATTTGGAAAGGATGTTCAACAGATCAGTAATAAGTATGCTGAGATAAGCACAGGGTAGTTTTTAATGATTATAGCAGCAGGTCTTATGTTCAAGTCTTATAAACTGAAACAGTGATGAGAATTGGGCATAAACCTTTTGATTCATAGAGAGATTCATAGATGCTTGTCAGATATACATTTAAGATTTTTTTTTAATTGTCACAAACATAGTTATATACAAAATACAACTTGCAGTGAGATGTAAAATATATACATATGCATTGCAGCATAGTGAAATGATTTCTTATTCCAGCAATGTTAGGAAGCAGGGGTCATAGCACAGGGTCGGCCTTGGAGCACAGAGGGTACTGGGGCTTAAACCCCTGACCAGTGACCCATCAATGAGCTACCACTTTCCCCATAGATTTATATTTAATTTAATTTAAATGTATAAAGGATAAAGATACATGAAATATCAAATTCGGTTTGAAAAAATAATGTTACAGTGTTATGGTTATTATTATTATTATATATTTGGGGGAGGATTAAAAAAATGTAACTAATTATTTCATATTAAATCTATAAATATAAAAAAAACAGGTTGTCAAAATGACAAGGTTTGATATTGCCGTTGATGATAATGTCCTCGTCCGCTAGACGGCGCCTGCGCGGCGGGCTTAATGTTGACGCATGCGCGCAAAGCGAATCACTTCCTGTAGTGGATACGCTTTGCAATGCATTGTTGTTAACGTGAACTCTTTCCAAATAGTGCTGTGTAGCGAGGCTAACCGCTTGTCAAGCAATAAGCTAACGGAAACCATTCTCAGTCCGACTTGCCAGCCAGTGGACAGGATTACTAACACCGAGTGTCTTGTATTTCTCTGACATTTTAAATAGTGCAGTCATCAACCGTCTTTTGGGACGTTGAAAAGCTGAGCTAATGCTATTGAGGTAGCTACCAAGTTCCAAGGCTAAAGGCTATTTACTTGCCTCTTTTTTTGGTATGCTAGCTGGTTAGCTCTTCTAGCAGCTCAGTATCTAGTGGAGTAGTGTAGAGAAATAGATTTTCTTGTGCTGGTGCAGGACGCAGTGTGCCTGGCTTCTTCTGGCCTGGATTAGCCGGTTAGCGGTTGTGTCAGAAAAGTTTCAAATATAAGGCTTTCTAAACGTGGTCCATTCTGATACTTCTATAGTTTTGGTTTTCAGGTGGCCAGCGCATGATGACAGTTGAATAAGTAAGTAGATGAGTAAACGTGTTTCCTTTTTTTTATTCTAAGTAGCACGAAGTCGTTCAGCATTAGCCTTTAAGAACTCCCTGTTCAGAAAGTGCGCATCTACGTTTACTTTGGTGGCCTTCAAAAAATGACCAGCGAGATCCTTTAGTTTCCTGTCCATCTGTTTCACACCCAGCATGCTTTATTTATCCCTGATGAAGATCGACTAAGTGACTCGGTGAAGTTCAGAAGGAAAGATGAGTGAGCTGATCACACGGTTACTCTTGGCTTTGTGTGGCTCTGGAAGAGGAAGATGACAGTGCAGCGATGAGCTGATTGAGAGTGGACCAGAAGAATCCGTGGAGACTGTTAGAAAAATGCCCAGAAGAAAACAATCAAACCCACAGCCTGTCAAATGTAAGTATTATGCGTAAGCTCAGCCTAAGAGCGTTTATTATCTGCAGGACAAAGTTCTGTGTAAAGTGTGACTACACACACACACACACACAAACACACACACACACACACAGCATGTCTCTCTGAGCTCGTCACACGTTTGTTAAACTATCTGTAATATATGTCCTCCTTTTATTTTCATCTCAATGCTCTCTTGAAATGCTGTCTGTTTCTTCTTCCGTTGTGATTCTTTCCTTGGTTCATTTCCTTTCAAAATCTCTGCCATGAGCAAGGATCTGTACCCCTCCCTGTCTTTATCTTTGTCTTTTTTTTTCTGGTTCCTTCCTCAGTTTCTTACTCCCTTTTCCTCTGTCTGTTCACTGTGCTGATATGTGCCATTATTGCCAGAGTTTTACTTTCTGCCACCTATTTCTTTGCAACAAATTAATCAAAGCAGGCTGATACGCCTTTCCCTCGTTGATTTCCTGGCTCTGATTCACTTAACATTTCATGCGACGTGTTATCATTAACGTAGCTCTGTTGGTAATTTGTTTTGGTATCTTAGTGGGGCCCGAAGATGCTGTTGGTGTTGGAAATCCAGGGAGTTTGGTTCTGGAGAGTGATTTCCTTCTTGAACAGGATTTTGGGGAGAATGACTACAAGATCATAGGATTTGAGAGAGACTCTGGTTAGTTATTTTTTTTAAAATGCCATGGTATTTTTTGAATACTACAGTCTAAAAACACACATACACTAGTTCCCATGTTTTTTTCAAAGGCTCATGAAACACATGTTCCGGGGTTTCTTTACAGATTCAGTAACTGCTGACATGGGAATTCCAGCATACGCCTTCAGTGACGAGGACTGCTCCAGTTACAACCGCCTCAGCATGGAAAGTGACTTTGAGGACCCGCGAGACACTGAGAGCGAACGGGAAGAGATAGGTGGAGACTCATCCTTTGCCCCATACCTCTCCTGTAGGCAGTGTGGCCAGCTCCTTGGTGATCCCCTTAGTGGGGCCCTCGACGTTGCAGGACTCTACTGCCTTCAGTGTGGTGGTGAAGAGAAGGGAATAGAACAGAATCACGAACAGGGAAAGGAGGCAGTGTTTGCTCATGGCTCTCGGCAAAAAGGACACCGAGCGAAATCTAGCCCCAACTCCTACAAAACCCACTCATGTAAACTGTGCAGCTTTACCTCGCGCTACTCAAACCACCTGAAGCGGCACATGAAAACACACAATGGCGAGAAACCATACCAGTGCCAGCACTGCACATACGCTTCAGCTCAGCTGGTTAACTTACAGAGACACGTGCGGACACACACTGGGGAGAAGCCATACAAATGTGACTATTGTGCATTCGCCTGCAACTCCCTTGGAAACTTAAAGAGGCACCGGCGCATGCACACTCAGGAGAAGCCCAACAAGTGTAGCCAGTGTGAATACCGAGCAAGTAGCAGCCACACCCTGAAACGACATATGATGGTACATGAAACAGATGAGTCCACAGCCATGGTGGAAGGTACATTTTTATATTTATATTTAAATATGTCCAGACTATGTAAATGAAAAGATAAGTAGGAAGGATTTGCAAATGAATGATTGTAGATGTTTCTGTATTTTTTTTGTTTAAGTTATTGCATGTTTTTGGTTAGACAAGTTCTTGCAGCTTTGTTAGCCAAAGAGGAACCACACATTGCACAGCATGCATTTAAACAGTAAGCACTTAAAGTGTAAAGGGAAGTAAGAACAATCAAGTTCCTTAAACTGAACTTCCCTACTGAGAGGATGAGGTTTATTCTGCTTGTGCTTCTTTAAAAAGAAAAACTAAACTTTATTTTGTGTGTGTGTGCGTGCGTGCGTGTGCAGAGAACGTAGGACCCGATCTGAGTGTGCACATTAGTGCTGATCCAGACTTCCTGCAGAGTATTGGGAGCCTGCATGCTGATCATCATCCTCCCAGTCTTTTAGAGGCAGAGGCACTTGGCCCGGAGTCAGAGCCCATTGCCGAGCTGCTTTTCCCCATCACTTGTCGCGTGTGTGGCTTGGCACTGGAGGACGAGGACGGTGAGGACATGCACATCTGTAACAAGTGCACTCTGGACATGCTGGCTAAGAGCTCTCTAACTAGTCCTGAGAAAGAAGACAAGCTTTTCTCCTGCACTTCATGCCCCTTCATCACACAGTACCCCAACCACCTTGTGCGGCACATGAAGACTCACAGCGGGGAAAAGCCTTACAAATGCCCGCAGTGCAATTACGCCTCCGCCCATTTCGACAACCTGAAAAGGCACCACCGTGTGCACACAGGCGAGAAGCCCTACAAGTGCCACCTTTGCGACTACGCGTGTGGGAACCTGGCTAACCTAAAGCGACACGAACGCATCCACTCGGGTGCCAAACCCTTTCAATGTACCGTGTGCAACTACAGCTGTAACCAGAGCATGAATCTGAAGCGCCACATGCTGCGGCACACTGGCGAGAAACCATTTAAGTGTCAGGAGTGTGCCTACACTACAGGCCACTGGGACAACTACAAACGGCACCAAAAAAAGCACGGCCACTCCCCTGAAGGCTGGATGAAGATACCATTGCCAGAGAAGGAGGAAGAGGAGGAGGAAGGCGAGATGTAGCGGGTTTTTTTTTTTTTGAATGGAGCCCTTCTTACATGCTCTTAATACCTAGCAGAAGTTGCCTTACTGTTTTTATATCGCAAAGGTGCAAGGTGCATATGGCAAGAGTGTGACCCTCTAATTCATAATTTGTTCCTCTTCGAATGTTGACAGTAGTAAGACTACTGTGAAATCATTCTATCAGCATGCTGAACAAATTCAACAGAGAAGCGAGTATATCCCCACAAGCATACATGGGAGTTGACATTAAAATTGAAGTTTTATTTAATCTGTAGCACAAACCATTCATGTCCAGTTTGAAAAGCGTTAGACTTTGAAATTTAGACTGAGAACAAATGTGGTTATACATCTGTTACTTTAAAGCTGGTCTGATTAAGCTGACTTATAGGCTAAACCTTTATTAACACCTCCATTCTTATTCTTTTCATATCATTTACTGAGGGAAAGTGTGTTGCAATAAAGCCAATGAGTCGTCCTTTTCTAGGTTGATACTATATTTCTTTTAAATTCTTTATCGTGGATTTGATTACACTGAAAACCTCTGGTTGCTGCTAAATTATATAGGATGTACAAATATGTAGGTGCTTTTTCTGGATTTTACTGTAAAACAATTGTCAGCTGCCCCTGCACCAATGCTGCACTGTGTGTGTGTGTGTGTGTGTGTGTGTGTGTGTGTGTGTGTGTGTGTGTGTGTGTGTGTGTGTGTGTGTGTGTGTGTGTGTGTGTGTGTGTGTGTGTGTGTGTGTGTGTGTGTGTGTGTGTATACATATACATTCACAGGGGTCTTTTAGGCCCCTGGCACTCGCCTTATTTCCCAAGGAAATGTGGTGTGTGTCTGTAAGTGTGCTTGTGTGTTTGAGACTTTTTGTAAGTGACTTTCAAACAGTTTTTGTAATTAAGTTGTGTGACGCCTACTGTGAAATTTCATTTTTCATGAAATATAAGCCCATTAACGGGATAAGGTTGGAAATGATATGTTTTTTTTTTTTTTTTTAGGAAAGACCTCATGAGGAAAAAAGGGAGAAAGACCACATTTGCTATTATTATTTTATTGAAATAGTCACAGACAGCACATTTCTATGATTGTAGGTGTCTTAATGGTTTTCACTCTATGCTTTTTGTACAATATATTTTTTGGAAAGAAATAGTAAAAATATATTTTGTACAGAAAGAGCACAAGATTTATTTAAAAAAATGGCCAAGATCATTAGTCATTCAATGAAATCAGGGACAAAGTCAACGTATTTTATGCAGAATTATGAACTTGTAATGTTGTCATATATTGTCAAAATGATTATTTAAGTACTGTATATTATTTTTGTGGTTTTTCATTTGCTTTATTGTTGCAGGGACTTGTTAAATGACCCTTGGCTTTATAATAAAACAAGAGATTAATTATTTTTAAATACATGTCTTGTATTTAATTCCACTGACTATAAAGAAGGCATGTTAGTTTCTCTCTAAGCATTTGAGACCGCTTGCCTCTAGAGATCAGTATAGAGCTTGTTAAAAATTATTACCAGGCAGTTCTCATTTTTAGAGAACTGAAAGGGGTGTGAGCAGGTCACGCTGTGAACACACTGTACTCTGTATTTTGTGGATGAGAACGTATATTTTTACAGAGAGTTGTGTTGCTGGCTGAAATCACGGCGCAGTAGCTGGTTGAAGGGGACCAAACCTCACTGAGACTCCTGACTTGGTTCCGGTTTACCAGCCACTAAGACGTGCTGCCCAGCAAGACGTGTAAGATGTTTTATACTTAATGTATGGAGAACCACATTCCACTTTAGTACACATCCAATGAACAACTGAACACTTCTATAAAATACATGATATCTACTTATATTAAGCCATTAGATATTTGATCATTTGGTTGAAATAAAAAAATATATATTGTACAAGGATGTGATGAGAACTGGCTTGAAAATGGTTGGGAAATCTGTTGGATTTTTATCCTAAAGTTAGAGCACCATCTGCTGTACAGAAGATTGGTTATCCTCTTTATACTTTCTTGGCATGCCCCAAATCCCCACCCCCCTTAAAAAAAAATTCGTCAAACCGTTCTTTTTTTTTTTTTTTTTTTTTTTCCTTTCATTTGCTACCAAGACATTGATAGTGTAAATAGATGTGCCATTATGTCCTTATGGAAACAGCCCATCCAAATTAGCTTCCTCGCACCTGTTCCTCTATTTATAAGAGTGAGCACTTTACGGCACCTGTGTTCTGTCAATCAGCCTGCACCATCACTAGCTGAATGGGATGCTAGTCTATAAGTGCAACATGCATGTCATGGGAAGAACATATACGCATATTATCTCCATGCGATGTCGTCTCTGACTTTGACATATTCTTTATATTTAGTAATATGTCTCCATAATTTTAAATATGTATAAAAGGAGAACATGATTATACACTAAATAATAATTTATTATAATAATTTACTCACTTTCAGGTTTCAAATCCTTTTTTCCCCCTTGTATTCTTGACACTCTGATTTGTAAGGATGTATATGATGATGGCAAAGTCCCCCTGAAACCACACACTTCCTTACATTCCATAGCTGAATGCAGTATATGGGGATATAAGGAAGTATGTTATCTCAAAGAGTAAGTAGGGATTCCTTGATCTGCTGCAGTGACTCATAATTATGGTGGAAAATATAAAATACAGATGTGTGCTAGAACACTCAGAAAATGTATCATATACAATTCCAAACTCCACTGCTATCAGTTATTGTGTTTCTTCTTCTACTACCTTTAACATTTTAAAGAGAATTTAACATTTTGTGGACAAAACCTCAACCCTTCCCAGTTAAAGTTAACTGAACAGACTAAAACAGTTTACTTCCGTTTCAAACTCTAGAATATAAACACATTGTAAAAGCAAATGAGCTGCTTTTCCTATTCTCACCACCTAAAAAAAACAACTAATATTTTCTAGACTGAGCTGAAACTGCGTCTCTCATTATGCAGCCGTTATGAATCCCGACTTCATGGTTTCCTGGAAAAGCATTAAGACAAGCGTAAGGCTCTTCACATTACTTGCCCAACCCTTGAAAACTGTTTCTTCACTCGTAGTGGAGTTTGTCCACCTTGGCCTTTCCCTCTGTCCCCTGTGCAGCTCTCTTGTCCATATCCTCCTCCTCTGCAGTCGTGCTCTGGACTGTATCCAGGACAGGCTTGGCTTCTTAGCCTTTTCTATGAGCAGCCCTCCCCCTTGCTGTCGGCCTTCCACCTGTCAGTGTCCTTTAGAGGCCTGGGGCTCTCCTGTGCCTCCTGTTCCCAGGCCTCAGCACTGTGACAGGGCCAGGCAGCCTGTGAAATCACACCTCTCAGCTGTTCGCACTACACATGAGACACCCTATACCCACTGCTCACTCTTCCACTGAATGTCAATGGCTCCTTAAAAAAGGAGTACTTTTGGGGGTAGGGATGACTGGGAGACAACTGCGAGGAGTTTTTTTATTGGGACAGTAGAGCAGAAAATGGTTCCAGCACCACAGCTGACTGTGGAGTTTGTAATTTTAGGTATGTCATATACGGGGATACATCCTCCAATGCTTTGTTCTTTGTTCCTTCACCAGAAATGATGACAAATTTTTTTATCACAAGTGCATAAACAGTCTGCAGTGAATGAATCACTTTTGGTAATGGCCACTGGTTTGTGACATCAGTAATATAAAGCATATAGTAATGTAAAGCATCTATAGTATTCACCACTGTGGCAAAATCTGTCATGGTTAACAGACCAGCACTGGGTCCATGGTTTGGATTAAGTTCCTGTCTGAGTGATTAACTGCATACAAGCATGATAACAGAATGCACCAGATGAGCTCATTTACATTTCCCTTTTTCCATTTAACTTTCCATCCAGTGGCTGCGGGATCACAAATCGGGATCCCTTCCATGGCTGAAGCTGGAAACAGGAGAGCGCAGGGAAATGTGAACGGGGAAGCAAACACTTCATAACCACTAAGGTCAACACCTGTGTTCTAAACTCAGCCTGGGAGGCAGGGTAATTATAAAACAAGCTCATGCATATAAACACTGATACACTGAAGGACAACGATTAACACTATGCAAAGTTCTACACAGGGGTTGACAATCGGTCTGTTTTACTTTGTGGGTGCTGTTGTTTGGCAGAGTGCCAAACACGCGGCCTAAAAATATCCGATCTGATTATGGCACTGGGCTACGGCACTGATACATCCCTCATTAAAGCACTATTTCATAACACATATCATCTTCCTTAGTTAATACATGTAACAAATACATAAAAAAAATATATGTGTAAAACTAAGAAAATTCAGCTGCACAATAGTTTGTTAGAATGAAACTAAAAATATGACCAATTTTACTAGGAACATTATACAGTGCTTAAATATATTCACAATACAACATATTCAATTTGATCAGTGTTTAAATGGCATACTACAGAATATGTCATAATAGGGTTATTTTTAGATTGCTAAACACCCCCCACCTGGTGGTGTAATAACTTTTTCCTCCATTCAAGTACTCGGTTATCTCCAGCATTAAAAGTACCGCTTGACATTTGTTCATGTTTATTTATTTTAGCCTCTAATGGTGTGCCTGCATAAATACAAATCAAAATTTGGATTAAATTCCCAGCATGGCTTTTTGTGTTTAGGATCATTTTGTGCATGGATATAAAAACCTATGGCTTTCAAATTACAAAATGACTAAGTGATAGAAAATGATTGTTGTTTTTAAAATCAAGACAAGATAAGACAAGGCGTGATAAAGAAGACTTTATTGTCTTTGTCATGTCCTGCTGAGCAAAAGAACAAGATTATAATGATGATAATCCTTAGTTCTTCAGACAACACAATGTAACAATATGTACTGATATTCTATAAAAAATAATATAAGCTTGAGTTTAGGTAAAGAATCACGGTCTAAAAAACAACCTCTTTTGCACACGGTCTATTTAATTGCTTAATTGTGTGCTTATGCCCACTCAGAAATATATCAGGCCTTTGGCACAGAAAAAAGACCGATTTACAACCCCATGTTGACTCATAGGGTCCTCAACATTAAAAGAGGTGATGTGCTAGTGTGTGCTTACCAGTTGCCAGCCTTGAGGTGGATACAGCTGTTCAGTAAGGGCCACACGACCAGTCTCTTAAAGGCCTGCCATTGTGTATCTTCCTATCCAAGAGGTCAAAGGTACTATAATCAACAGCTTAAAAACAGGTGGTGATTTTGACTGAATGAAGCATGTGCTGGTTTTTCTCTTAGCTGGGCAGCATTTTACAGTAATTTGGAAACTAGACTGGATGTACTCATCTCCTTGTGTGGTTGGCTTGGTCAAAATTGTAATCAATATTTCCTCACACTAAGGATATTGTATGGAATTGTTTTGTACTATTTACCAGTAGTAAAATGGCATTACTATCATATATTTATTAATGTTAAGCCATGTAGCATCACATGATAATTCTATTATGTATACAAAGATCACACTCATTAAAAGACATTCATGATTGTTATATTTTAATAGGTTTCTAAGTTCAGTAATCATGCCATATCAATACAATATTGGTTGTGTGAATCTACAGTCTGGCCTTTAATTAAAATAGCCACAGCATCTATTTACTAATATTCTCTAATTGTTTATTTCTTATTTGTTTTTTATTTTATTTCTGTTTTTGTTGATGTTGACTATTTGTTTTTTAACACAATCTACTGTAGGTCATCAACAGCAAATCAGATTATTTAAATCTCCGAAAGGAAGAAGTATTATTTAACATATATTTTGATTTTGGAAGAAAATATATTACCCAACCACAAATTCTCCCAAATGATCTTTAATAAGTTGTATTAAAAGATTTACTACCTTTACTTACTACCTTTACTCTTAACTAAATAATATAAGGTCCTCACAGGGTTCAGCAAAATAGGGCATTTACAGTATGTTCCCCGAAACTTAATTTGCCCCAATTTGCTTTCAGCATAAAGGGAAATTTTGACAAATAGGTTTATAACACACAGTGACTTGAGGATTGGCAAAGTTCTAGAGGTGTTTCAAGGCAAAAGTGAATTGACAGCTGACAGTTATCTCTGGAGACATGAGCACTGAACAGATGAAACTTTTCATAGATAGTCATGTATGCAAGAGAGGGCGTCTACTCCAGGGATTCAGCTAAGAACAGAGTGCTTGGAGAACTTGGTGACACCAGTTTTTGAAGTTATTGATTAGTAGTTGGTAGTCCTTCTCCCCATGCCACAGTTGAAAAAGCAGATGGAGGTCTCTTGCTCTCTCTCTTTCTTTCTCTCTCTTTCCTGCTTTCTGTCTCTCTCTCACACACCATACACAAACACACACACACACAAAACCCAGGACATACATATGGTCCACACAGCAGGTGGAGTATAACCTGAGAATTCGCCTCCTCCAGCAATGTCACCTCTCTTCAAGGCCAGGCTTTTCAGCTGGGATAATGCCCATGTCTCATGTGCCCCATCGTTTAAGTTCCTGCGAGTTTGGCAGGGCAGGGAAGCAGCTATGCACATTTAGCACATTATCCAAATCTCTGGCATGCCATTCAAGGCCCACTGTGGTCTTCCCTGAATGTTTGATGACAGTTGTGAAGGCATTTGCTTTAAAACTCACATGCATGTCTTTGTGTGTCTGTTGAGAGATTGCAGGAGAAAGTGTATGTAATAATGTATATATAAGCGTTAAAGCAATACAAATCAAAATAGTCAATGAATGTAGAACGTGTCCAATAATTCTTCTTTCTCTGAGAACAGAAAGAAACCCTCTCAATCTTTGAGTGAATATGTTTATACAATTTCTATTGTCTCTTTTAATAGAGAGCAATTTAGTTCTATGTAATTTTTTTTTTTTTTTTTTTTTTTTTTTTGCATTACAGAAATCTTTATATATATTTTTTTTTATTCAATTCCAAACTAATGAAGAAATCTTGATTATAAAACATTCCAGTGCTAAGTATATGTTAAAAGCATTTTGATTTTGAGCATCATCACAAGTTTTTTGTATCAAACTGAAGTATTCAATTGTTCAGTGATGGAGACAACACAATTTCTTTGAGCAGACATTCTTACAGTTATAAAATTAACAGCTGCTACTGCTAACCAAGCCAATGTATTATTGCAACAACTTCAGGATGTTAGGCAACAAACTGCATCGCTCCAATGTGTTAAATGTTTCTGTCATCTTCATTGTACCCTTTTTAGTCACTTTTGCTTTGTAGACTGTTCTCTCTAATGTGTGGTCAAGAGAATGTTTCTAATGATTCCAAAATATAAAGCTTGTTAGCTTAGCACAATCATCATTGTGAAGTGAATGTCATGTTTTGATATTGCCTGTTCGGTTTTAAGACCTGTGAGTCACCGGTTTTAGCAAATAGAGAGTAAACTTTGTCCAGTGTTTCATTTCACCTTATCTTCTAAAAGCCTCGTGGATGATTTGCATAGAGGGTTTTGCCCACATGTATGTTACAAACAGATGTTTCCTGATGAAATGAGAAGTTTAAAAGGAGATACATAATTACTGTCATTGGTTTCACGTGCCCTTGTTTAGCTTCGCTACTCATGACCTTTCTCAGGCAAATGTCTAGACTATCTATGTTTTTAAAATCATTTTTATGTCTTAAAATCTCAAAAATACATGTATGCCACCTACATGTGAGCCATTCCTAATTTCAGCTGCCAACCAACAATTTGTATGTGATGCCTTCAAATGTAATCAGTGATGCATTCATAAAACAGTTTAAGGTCATTATGCCGTATCTCCTGAGTGTGCCTCTACAGAATTTTGTTTGCCGTGTACTTTAAAAAGTGTTATTACATCAAGGATTCACATGAACGATCACTGATGTTCAGTATTAGACAGTGAGTAGTGGGAAACACCCTTTTGGTCTCTTAAGAGCGTTCTTTTATGCTTCGGTACCTAAGGACACCACATAAGTTCTTCACTTGATCAGCAGCATTTGCCTCTGTAAAGAATTTCTCCAATGGGTCTGGTAAGCTAAATGTTCAATATTAATATAATGTGGTTTCCATTTCCTGAAAAGCATCTCTAAATGAGCGTGATGTGAAGCCCAATGAAATGTTTATATATTTTAGAATCCAAAAGTATATAATGATGGCAGGGTAGGTTTTATTCTTGTAAAGGTTTTTCCAAATGTATTGGTATAATTTCATCAGTGAGTCTGTTATTTAGCATTTGAGGAATATGTTAGAAACATGCGCTATATGTACCATATGTGCTGTTGGATGTAAAAGTGTTCTGAATAATGTGAATTACTGCTGTGTGAAAATTTTCAGCATAATTCACGCCCAAAGCTTCATCCTGGAGATATTATTGAGTTCCGTCGAAACAAGTATTTCTCCCAGTTTGGAATATACTATGGAGAAAGAGATGGCGTCCCTTATGTGGCGCATTTATCATGCAGGGGTGAGCAGTTTGTTGTTTATAACAATGTTTATACAACTGTTGTACATTCTGTATGTTGATAATTGGTTTATACAGGGTTCATAAACAAAACCTTTCCATTTTAGACTCTGAGACAAAGTTCCTCCTCTTTGGTCGGGCTTTGAATGCCGCTGTGAAACTGGACCCGCTTGATGTAGTTGGAAAAAAATACAAAGTGAATAATTACCTGGATGAAAAGCACCCACCTCGAGACTTTTACTCCCACATCAAGTCAGAGATCGAAGAAGCCATGACTAAAACCTTCACCTACGACATTCTGTTCCATAACAGTGAACACCAGGCGACACTATTGCGTTATGGAATCAAAAAGTCGGAGCAAGTGAGAAATCTATTTAATTACTAATCATACCATTTATTTATCAGGCACATTTATACTATTACAATTTTGACATTAACGTCGTAATTAATTATAGTTTAATACCTCAGTTGCTAAGCAGGGAGTAACACAGAAATAGAAGTAGTATTATACTAACACCTAAACAACTAATTAAAGAAAAAAAAGCAAAGAAAATATAATTAGTAAGCAGTTCATTGTAACTAAGTCATATATCAGATTATTACTATTTATATCAACTCCACAAATGCTGTGCAACATACCTCTGCTTACAAAGGACACTACAAAGGACACTACAAAGGACACTATAGCTAACATAGGGTCTCTTTATAATGAACTATCACAAAGCAGGGGCTCCCAAAAATACATCACTCTGTATAACATTTGCCTCACTTTCGTAATCTCTGAGATATCTTTTCTAATTTTTGCAGAATAATAATGACTAGTTAACTAGTATTCCCCAGGAGTCATATGTACTTCATATGTATACAGTACATAGAAATTACTAATCATTCTTAGCTCATAATAAAGTACCAAACTATTACTTTATTAATTCCAAGTATTCAATATACTACCATCAGTGTTAATATAGTACGACAACATGGACATATTGCTAGAGAATAATCCTAATTGTGGTGTCATGTGGTTTCCAGATTGACAAAGTCTACGCAAAAATAGTTCAAACCTGGCGTGAACCATTTGAGAAGAAGAAATTTTGAGTCTCCACTTGGGGGCAGAAAAGGGACATCTCGATTGAAGCGTGGCATGAAGCTCCATGATGCTGGAGATGAGTGGAGACTCTGGTATTAGGAAAATATATGTCATCTTTTTTAAAGAGTCTAAAAAATGTATGCAATATGAAAAGCAGTGCTTCAAATTTAATATTTCAACTTTACATGGAATTGTAGTTTTCTTCCACGTCACAAGGTTACAGAGCTATTATTTTAATTTTATTATTTTTTATATCAAAGTAAGCTATCATACACTCTGGCATGACACTGAGTTATTGCTTTTACATGTTAAATGTACACAATACATAATTTCTACCCTCAGTACTGGAAACATCCACTCTTTCAAAAAATATGTAACTTTCCATAACTTCAATACCCCTTATTATATTTTCTTTTTATGTCCTTAAATTTATTTATGACTTTCCATACGTTTTTTTATGCAGATATTAATATAAGCTATGTGTCCAGTAGAATACAGCTTAATATTCTTTTGGAATAATGTAATATTTCTCCTGTGTTTATATATATATATATATATATATATATATATATATATATATATATAAAATAATTTTTTTTCCCTCCAGTTCAAATCAGACAGATGCTATAAATATTTTAATATGGGCAAAAGAAAAAACTGTAATGTTATAATAATGCAGGAAAGATTTTATGTATTTGATCAATGTACATTAGGAAAGATTTTTAGAAAGAGAAACAGAATCTGCAAATTGATTATGTCCTGATTAAACTGTTGTTCATCACTAACAATCAAGAGTTTTGCTCTTGCACATAACTGAGTAGCTGTTTTGGTGCGCTGTGCGTGTGTGGAACAATGATGAAACCACATAGCAGGAGATATAAAACAAGAGAAGAAATGTGCACTTCAGATTGCTACTGATTCTAACATTCTTTCTCCCACATTAAGTTTTTACATTTTTATTTTCATTTAAACGCCATTTAAAAAGTAATGTCGGACATTTGGCAAACCAGAGAACAAACCTAAAGGCTAAGGTCAAAGCATTATTTCAAATATGTAAAATGTTTCTGAAACTAATAAAGGTGTAATTAATCTATCAGCATGTTTTATATTCAATTGTATTATACTGCACGCATTTCACTAGTATTTTAATGATAAGCAAGAAGTTGTTCTGAAGAGAAAGCAAGCCTAAACACCTTATTACAGTTATCAATGTATTGATTGTCATGTCCGTCATTTTATCTCATTTGTGTTTTTTTTACATCAGGACTTGGTTAAAGGACTTTTAGAGGAGGTTGAACTCAAGAGCTTTGTAATTTAGATCCTGAATTTCAAACAGCAGGAAACAGACAATAGATTTAAAGCAGTGACATTCAGAGGCTGACTGATTATTGATCTCTCTGATTTGTGATAATTCGAAAGAGGTTAAAAGTGATGTATGGCCTGATTATTTCATGTCATTAACATTTTATGTTTCACCTTTGTGTTGCTTTTAGTCTACTACCTGGTTTCTCCAGTTCCAGCCTGAATTCCTGTTTGTCATTCACACCTCTATCTGATTTGTTAACACGTTTTCTTTATTTGTAGTCTTGTTATGGCTTGTTACCTACACATTTCCTCCAATTTCTTTACTTTGACATCTTGAACTTTTTTCAGTCTCTGATCCAGCTTCTCTCATGGCCTCTGTTTCTACCACTGTTGATGTTTTATTAATGTTCTTTTTTGACAGTTTTCCCTCTGTAGCTGTCTCTGCCTGACACCACAAACCAGAATGATCAATAATATCTGAATTTCCACTCTAACTTATAGCTCTACATTTCTGCCTCAGGATCAGGTCTTAAATGATCCTGTGGTGTGGTGCGGTGTGTTAAAAAACATAATCTTTACCCCACTGTTCTGATCTTTCCATTTTTTCAGCCTTTTGATCCTGTTCCAGTGCCTGGTTGTGCTACTGTCCCAGAATCAGTCACGAAGCCTGTTTCTTGTGACGAGGTCAATCACAGGACTTGCTTCTTCTTCCAGCCATACTGTTAGACACAGTATCTAGGCCAATTTATCTTAGCAGCAATTAACATAAAAATTATGTGTTAAGCGAGACATATACACTCTATATAAATGCAAAGACTATTCTCTCTTCCTATTGAAAGAACAGCCCCATAACATTTTTGTGCACTTCTGTGTTCTGAGACAGTCTGCAAAATAGGAAATGAGGTTGTGTATGAATTAAACATACGGTATACACCAAAAACATACAAATTTGGTAATTTTCTGGGCCACATCAAATCCTTTTATCGATGTGGATGGCATACTATTATTCCCCTACTATTTAAGTTTTAAAGTTTTTTCCCCATCCATTATTCATTTCTAGTTAAAGTGTACATGAAAGCAAGAAGATTTATTCCTATATTTGTTAAGAGCAACAGAAAAAAACGGTGACTGAATACGCCTGAAGTTTTACTGAGTTGTCTTGTTATATATTAGCTGAGTAAACTGGGCCTGTTAGGATCTGACATTATTTGGACAAAATGTTTGGGGCACCGGACTTTTACACCCATATGTGGTTCTATACCAAAATGTTACTACAAACCTGGAGGCACACAACGGTGTAAGATGTCTTTGAATGTAGCATTAAATATTCCCTTCACTTGAACTAGGAGACTCAAACCTGTTCCAGCAGGACAATGCTCCCATGCACAAAGCAAACTCCATGAATATGTTTTTTCACAAATTACATGAGTGGAAGATCTTGAGTGAGCTCATGAATTCAAATTCTGACCCTGACTCAGTGCCTGACTTTACAAAAGTTTGTGGCTGATTGAACACAAATGTCCACAACCATGTTCTAAAATTTAGTGGAAGAGAAGATTAATGGTTATTAAAACAGTAAAGGGTGACTTAGATGGACATATGAAAGCAAATGTGAACCTTATGGTCAGGTGTACTTAAACCTATCTTCATATTGTGTGCAAAATGTTCTATATTAGTGTGTAGAATAATGTATATTAATGCAGATGACTGAACTAACCTTGTTCAACCCTGTCTGTAAAGTCTATTCCAAAAACTAGCCTATTGTTAAGGTGCAAATGAGGGCTCTTAATGCAAACCCTGGCATTCTTACATTTTCACTCAGAATAATGGCTGCTGACATCTCAAGGTGCCCTCCTTCCTATTCTAAAATCAGGTTTTCTTTTTTTAGTTGTGCTGTCATATCTAGACCCTCTGGAGACCCTACTTGCACTGTGATTATCATATACCATGTTGTTTATGATTCCATCATACACAACAATTTGGTAACCAGTCTTTCAAACTCTATGAGTCTGTGTACTGCTACTGCAGGACATTGATACCCTTCGCCTGTTGTGACAGCTCCTGCTTCGTTGTCTGCAGTTGTTTGCACATACAGTTCAGATTCCTGCTGCAATTAATTCTTACCTGGATGCTCCACTGAGCAACGTTTCCCAAGGCTGCTATCATAATTGCGAGGTGTTGCATGTGAACTAAACCTGTTTATTGCTATGGTTATGTCAACAAGTTTCACTCAATATATTCCCAGATCCTTTATTTTATCTCCAGTAACAGCTTTATCTTTATTGGTGATCCAGAGCCTGTTTCAGGAAAACTGACCATGAGGTACGAATACACCATGTTCATTAAAGTTTCCCAGATCAACCATTCTGCATTTTTACTTTAATACAAACTATTAAAGTGCAGACCAGTCAGTGAAGCTGAGGATGGCTCCACACAAACAGCCTAAAATTTACTGTGGAGGGTTAAACTCAAGAACCATAAAGATGGATTTGGACTGTAATTAATATAAACAATCTGTAACAGTGGCTTAGGCTGCAGCTGCCATGAACAGTTTGCATTCAAGTGACCATCAGTGAACAGTTGATAACCATAGAATAATGGAACTATAATGAATGGACACTTGGTGTCAGCAAGATGAGGATGGTTCCCATCTAAATCGGGTTCATCTTGCTTTCTTGCTTTTATCATCTCCAGGAATTTTTTTTGTCACCGTCACCACTGACTTATTAGGACTAAACAATAGGGACTAATTTATGATGCTAAAATTATTTTTGTAATCTATTTATGTCTGTAAATCTCCTTTTTAACAATGTCAATTGGTAAAGCACCATGTAAATACAATATAACATGAATTATAACCACCTTTGGCTTGTTAATTAGTGATCAAGATCCAATGCCAGATTTCTATCAAGTTTAGTTTCTTTTTTTTTTTAAAGAGATGCACAAACTAAATAGGTCTACTCCTGTCTAAATATTTATTCCCCTTTGTTTTAAATGCTTTATTTCTTCTTGCAGTTGTCCATGCATCTTAAAGTTTTCTTGTCTGATTCCATCTTCCTTATTATTCTTGCTGTGTAGGACCTCGGTTTGACCTCTGACTTTCAATATGGATTTGCCCAATCTAACCCGGTGCCTGTGACTTGAACCCCTGCAGCAGATATTGATATTGATTTTTGGAAAGTAGTAATAAAATACTACAGTTTCATACAACCACCTTTGGCTCCTATTGCTTCACTCTTTTCTAAAGAAGTGGATGCACACACACACACACACACACACACACACACACACACACACACAATAAAGGGGACATTTAAAAAAATAAAAACTTCAGTTGAATTCTGATTGCCTGTTTCTGACATACAGAGTATAGAATAATCTGTTAAGAACAAAAATAACTCCTTAGCAAACCAGCATACTTAATCTGCATTTGTTAAAAATATACATTATTATAATATAACTCCCCAAGAATGCTCTATTTTACAGAGGTTATGTCCTGAGATAGTTCAATAGCTTATTAATTTTTTAAAGTTGCTCCACCTAAATAGGCACTTTATCATCATTTGCATAATTTGCTTAACTATGCTAAATCTCATTGCCATGTTGCAATTTAGGAAAGTTAATTGGTTTAGACACAGTCACCGTGCCAGTATATTTATAAGCCATCTTCTCTAATGAGTCTTCAGTAATGTAACTGTCCTACTGTATTAAGTGTGACACTTCACAAAGCAGCAATTTTAGACCTGTAGAGAGACAAGTCTTCTCATCAACCCGCTTTATAATTTTATGTCTCGGCTGGATCCTCACTGAGGGCAACAGAGGAAACCCTCAATCAATCAAAAACACAAAGCGAGTGGCCATATTTGTTTTTCCAGCTCATCTACTTTGTGTAAAAGTGGTCTACTAGTCTAGATATGCATTTGATATATTTCTTCATGTTTAAATAATGATGTGTTCTTTCACTGTCATTGCAAAAAAGTCATTATATTCAGTATACTATATATTGCTCGAAGGTATAAAGCAATTTGGTAGTCATGAGGAAGGATGTAAAATATGGAGTAAAGGCTACCAGAGAGTTCCAATAATACAAAACAAATAAACGATTGTTTTTGCCAGAGAACCTATTTTAGTCCTTGGCAAAAATGCAGTTCCATGGTCAGCGTTGTTGAGTGTTTTGAGATTATTTATAAGATAACTATTGAATTTCAGCTTCAGTTAAAAGCATTTTATTTAATTTTAATCAGTATATGCACAGTATGACCTCCCAGTTGTGGCAATGGGGACAAATTTTTATAATTATTTATCTAAAACTTATATTCTTCTTCCAAAACGGGGCTATGGTTTCTCCTAAAGAACATGTTTATATTAAAACATAAAGAGCGGAAACAGCAGCTTGTATGCAACAGTATGCGCTTTATTACACAACAAAACTCAATTGTCTAAATTCAGTTTGTAATATTTAATTATATAACATTTATACATTCTTTATTTACCCTTGGTATCCATCCATGTTATCTGACTGAGGGCTGTGTGATGGACATTGAGCCTATCCTAATAACACTGGAATTTGAGCTCATTGGAGTCTCTCTCTTTTACACCACATGCTGCATCTGCAGAGTCAACAGCATTTTGGATGACCCCAAACACCCATCTCACACACTCTTCACTACCACCAGGAAAGAGGTTCAGAAGCATTCAGGCCTCACATCCAGACTATGCAACAGTTTTTTCTCACTCAAGCCATTGGTCTCCTCAACACACAGAACTGAACTGTTCAAAACTCACACATACACACACACTCAACTGTGTGTTACAAAACTGTTACAACCTGAACTCAACACACACTCAATGCTCATTTCACTTCATACACATCCATGTCTTCAGCAGCACCCATATTATATTTAATTATATTTTACTGTATACATGCTGTATTGCACTTCTCAGTTGCTACTTTTGCAAAACATTGTGTTCATGTTTACAGGTACACTCTTGTTTCTGGATCTCTTTTGCACATTGTACTGTATAACATATTATACAGTATGTTTACTGATCGGTGGTATTTTGAGTTTTGTGTATCTGTCCCACTCGTCTTTTGTCTGAACGGTTTGCACTTAGTTGCACATAATGCACTTTATGTGGTGAGGACAACTTACTTTAGTCCTTAGCTCTGTGTTCTGTTATGTAGCTCTGTGTTGTTTTATTTAACACCAGGGTTCTAGAGAAACATTGTCTAATTTCACTGTGTACTGCATCAGCTACAGTATATATGGGTGAAATTACAATAAAAGCTTCTTGACTTGATTTTCCTTACATGGGAAATGTAAGAACAAGGGCAACATGGACACACACACACACACACACACACACACACACACACACACACACACACACAGCAAGTGGATACTCACTTAGACCTGGGAAAATCAAATTTACCATAAACAATAATATATTTAATTCACAATATTTAAAGTTTATTAATATATAATTGTATTCTTTTAGCTATGCAATGAAGAAATTTGCATTTGTGATCAAGAAATCAATATAAAACCATGTTTTTCAGCAATCATTTCTTAATATTTATATTGAGATGTGTTAAACAAACTTAAAACATGGCAGCTATGTTGACGGACCCTATTTTGGTGAGAAAAAATAATATAAACAGACAATCTTAAAGTGAATTAAAGAAATACTAACTGACATTACCAAACACGTCCATACATTATTTTGTAATGCTTTTGTAGAATTGTACCACTGTTCTTTCAGGTGTCATTTGTTTTGGAAGGTTTTCTCCTTCAGTTTCCTCTTTGGGAAGTATAACAGATGCTCAGAAGGGTTATGGTAGCATGTAATCCGATTCCTTTAATGTGCTAAACTGCGTCTATTTTTCATAAAAGACTTGTGCTTCCTTTGGCCCTTCTAATTCTCCTCACTTGATTAAAAGGGGCAGGCTCAGGTCACACTAATCAACGTTGCTTAACAAAACAGACCTGCACTGTGTTCCTAGGGGCCAGTTTCCATGACTGTCTAATCAAAGCAACTGCAAAGGAAATGACAGCTAGTGTCTCATTTCCAATCCTGATAAGCATGTAGGCTTTGAATTGGTTGATTACTGTCCATGATTTACAGCTAGAACAGGACTAATATTTTGATCAGAATTGTATGGTATGTGTGCCTTCCCAGAGGATTTCTCTGTACACAGTGGTTAAGGTGCTGTTTATTACAAACACAAAGCTGTTTAGTATTAATATTTAGTATTCATTATGTATAAAGGAATTAATCAATGCAGAGAACTGTTGCATTTTAGGAAGATAATATGATAATTGTTCAAGGTATAGTATTGTAAAAAAATATTAAAGAATTGAAAGAAATTCCCAGTTGCAGGTGTCTGGCCTATAAGATTGGAATCTTGAGCAATGATAATAATGATTAATCTTATAGCTTTGGAAAGAAAGGAATGGAGTTTTCCTGGTGTATCTTTTTCAGCCAGGAGATCAGAATTTTGTTGGTCTCAGCCGGTCTGATGACAAAAACAAGAACAAAATTTAAATAACAGTATTTATTTTATAAATAAATAAACAAATGTGATTATAACAAATTTGTATGCACAGACCTTTCTTGGTAACAGTCTGACAATAGTTTTGAATAAAAAAGTATTTTCTTTAAAAAGTAAGTTTCATGTTAAATTGTATATAATAATAATGAGCTTTGCAGCAAATTCAGTAGGATACCTTCAAAATCATAGTCTGCACAAATCTGGTGTTAATACATAAATATTTTGCAAAGATTTGCTATTACACCCTGTACTGTATGCATTTTTATAGTTGTTTTGAGCCAGTCTGTTGAAGCAATAATTTTCCTCACGATGCAAAACAACCAAATCATGAAACATTGCACTCTAATGCTCCCACTCAGGCTGATATCACTATAGTGACCAGTAATTGCAATAATTACTGACAATAAGTACTGTCATACTTTCTACATCTTGCAAAAACGTCTTGCTAAATCATACTGCATCTTGCAGTGGCAAAGCTTCTGCTAAATCTGAGCATATCAAAAGGAAAAGAACTCTTATAAATCTAAAGTAAGCTGTGTGCTTATTGGATTGCACTGCACTTTATTGTTCCTGGAGAGTTGTTATCCTACAGATTTGCACAGGTTTTCTAATAGATTGGAATATGTATTAATATAAATTGAGTTAATTTCTCATGTATTTGACGTTTTAACACATTCATTATTCTGCTCTGTTTATCTTTTATGTACAATAATCTGCTTATTGCCTTTTATGTCCAAAAGCTCTATACAGAACATATTCTAATTTAGTTTTAATAAAAACTCCACAGTTGACTAAAGTACAGTACAGAGTCCAAGAAATGCATACAATAACACACACAAGAACATACAAGAAATGCTCAAGTATGGTCAGTTCTTCTAAGAAAAAAGAAAAAAAAGGATGTTGCATACAACCTACTGTATGGAACTGCATATACATAAAAACCTCTTCTGTTTTAGGGAGGAACAAATTTGTTATCTGATATCATCAAGTTTGCAGGGTACAAGACATACACATCTATAGTTTGGTTCAATTCATTGGTCATTATCAGCCTTGAAGATTCTCCCTGATGTGTCTGTGGACAAAGCATCCTTGCACACTTCTGATAAGAAATGCAGAGGATGACTGGTCATTGGAATATGGGTTCTGTTGAATGACCTGATTCTCTGACATGTACAGTCAATGATTCAGCATACAAACCATTGATTTTAGCTGAGCTGTGTCATTACCTGTCACTGACCATTGACACTTGCGGTTATTGAGGCTAAAGTCAGATTTATCTCTGAAGTAGGTTCTAAATGTGTCAGTCAGTGCAGCAGATGTCCTAATCAGATGTAGTTTTTTTTTAAGAAAAAAAGAAAGATTTACTGAAAAGTCCAGTTATGCTTTTAACCTTGCTAATTGCAGCCTCTGTGACTGTATTTGCTATTATTTATGAACTAACTGTAGCAGCAGCAGAAGTAATTTTAATTCAACTTCACAGAACCCCCCAGGGAAGATCCTTAACATGGATTCTATGTTCATCATAATCATACAAAAACAAAATTAACGCATTTTGATTTTGAATATCATTCTACTTTCATATAATTTCTTTTTTTTCCAAATATGAAAAGCTTGAATAACATTAAGCAATGGTGTAACAAATATAAAATAGAACCAAATAGAAGATAAGATGCTATAATCACAAATGTCAAATAAATCTGAAAAATGTACCTTTCCATTTGGGTCCAGTGCCCACAGTCCTCAATATGAACCCTTGATAAATTGGGAATCTATAAATTCAGCACAAAAACATGGATTCAGAAAACTTATTTACTGTGGCTCAGAATATGAATAATTCACTGTGTTGATTTGTGTTTAGATTTCCATATATAAAAGGATAAACAAATAAAATAAAATAGAATGACAGGCTTACTGTTTTCTCCATGCCAGTGGAAAAAATGGGCAGAAGCACCTTGTCCTTCCCTGCAGTCACCATCAAAGCTGGCATCAGGATCTACAGAATGGAAAAAAAGTCACTGATGTACTATATACTAATCATAACTAGTTAGAAATGATCTTTTTTTAATCATCAGAATGTTAATTTCACATCAAAACCCAAATGAGGTCTGCCTCCACATAAAGCGATATGTTTATCAGAAAGGTGGCCCGTGCAGCAGAGAACTTCATCCCAGGACTCTCGGGAGCAGATGTTTGGGAATAGACAGAGTAGGCCATCTGCTGTGTTCAGTGTGTGTGCTTGTGATTGATGCCATATGAATTTGCAAAGAAGCAGAAGAATGTTTTTTTTTTTTTAAAGTGCAGTGTTAGAGCCACAATTTCCTGGCCCAAACCTGAAACACAACTAAGGATTTGGCACACTTGCCTTGCCCCTTGGCCTTGAACACATCCAGCGCCAGTTCCTCTCTACGTTCCGATACAAATTCAGAGGGCCCCTTGGACACAATGAAAACATTTTCTCAGTACACACATTGAAACATGAATGTGTGTATGCATAATCAGGGAAATTGGCAATCACAAGTTTACAAAATGAACAATGACAAAGGACATTTTTACCTTTTTGATGAAATAGAAAAAAAAATTATATATATATATATATATATATATATATATATATATATATATATATATATATATATATATATATATATATATATATAAAATAAGGCAACAAGGAATATTCTGCAGGTTAAGCAATCTGCAATCAGTAAAACCTGTCTCTGTGTACCTGAAGCCACTCTTCCTGTACTGCTGGATGTAGTACTGCAGCTCTGCCTCACTCAGAATTGCACTTCTAGGAACATCTTCTGAGATTCCAACAAAGAGTCCACCTAAGAGGAAACAATAGCTTTTTTTCCCCAAAATGTCTAGTGATGACAATCTGTTTTCTGAATCCATATACTTTTCCTGAAGCACTACACTTATTCTCAAATCTGTGAAATTATTTCCTAATAAAAGCATTTTTCATTACACTGTACCAATTTATACAATCAAAACATCAACCACAGATCAAGACCAAGATCAAATTGCACCGTTTGATCATTGCATAAATCCTAACACATAAAGAGGCAAGCAGACAAACACAAAGAAAGATGCAATGTTGGGGTCTTGGGCCAGGTGATTAACAAACAAGATGCATCAGGCAAAGGCAGAGCACATGAAACAAAAAAGACATGATAAGAATCAAAACCAGGAAATCTCATCACAGAAACAAACAGCTCAGCACACGATGGGGGCAAATAATCACAGGGCATGGTTGGACACAAGACATGAATCAAAATAAAAACATGCAATGCATAGTGAGCGCTTCTGCACGCAGCGCTCGGCACATGGATGAAATTCCTGACATTATGAAGAAAGAATTTGCAATTTGCTAAAAGAACATTTAGCAACTTTATATTTAAAAACGAAATGCTGGAAAAGTAAGTGTTAATAAAAAAAGAAGCAGCTGGAAAACCATTTTGCAGTTAGGTTAAATAAAAAAGCTGGGTCTCTCAAAAGTAAAGATGGGCAGAGGTTCACCTATCTAAAGCTGTGGAACAATTGCAGAATGTTCTTCAACATAAAACTGCAAGATGTGAAGAACATCTTTTAGTGCTTAAACATCTATATTGGGAGCCTGTGGGGACCTCAAGCAGCTATAAATTAAAAACAGGCAACATTCTCTAATAGAAATCACTACATAAACTCAGCAACACCACCAGAATTCTGTCTGTAAACACAGATAAACCTCTATAATGCATAGAACAATTAAAATGTGAACATGATCCCTAGATACTACCATCTTCTCTCATCCAGAACTAATTTCAAATGAATTGAGGTAAAAAGGAAAACTGTTCTGTGACCAAAAGAATTGAAATCTAAGTTTTTGTTTTAAAATCATAGATATCGCATCCCCTGGACTAAAGAGGAGTTTTAACCATCTGACTTTTAAATCATTTCAATTTTTTTGCTACTATATTATCTGTCAAGCTTTTGGAAAGACTTTGCACCAAATACTACTGTGACCAGCTGTATTAATACTTTGAGATTTAAGATAATTCAATGTTTTTACACTTTTTTGTTTTACCTCTTTTAACGACTCCAGTCGTATCCACTTGAGGATGTGTATCCTGTAACACATTTCAAACATTACACAGACAATATGCAGAGGGCTCCATTAGCAACAGCTTGTAAAGATGTATTGGCTTCATATTTCTTGAAGGAGAAATGTTTTCTTCATCCTCCCTGGTTCATAGCTGTCATAAGAGAGCTACTGAGCTGGATTTGGAAAATAACCTAATTGGAATCTTGGAATAGATATAGATATGCATAAAGGTTAATAATTTAGACGAACTGAGTAAAAAAATTCCTTATTTAAAATGAAATATGGATAATCTGACATCTCGTTATATTAAGCGTTCCTTGTGCAAAATTGTGTAAAATTACAATGTTGCATGTTTTCAGTTTACATTTTACCTCACTGGTGATTTTATTTACATGTGCTATAAATGTCTTATCATACAAGAAACCCTTTTGTTTAAACATTAAGCACTGATATACCTGTTACTACTGTGACATGGCATAATGCAGCGGTCCCCAACCTTTTTTGCACCACAGACCGGTTTAATGTCAGACAATATTTTCACGGACCGGCCTTTAAGATGTGGCGGATAAATACAACAAAATAAAATGACATGACCGGCATAAAACTGGTATTTTCTAAATATAATAATAAACTAGAATCCACTGTGTTGTTTTTTGTTCATTTTGCTCGCTTGGGGGTTTCAATTTAGCGGTAATGTATTATATGCTAGCTAATTTTCCAAGTTATATATTCTTTCTGTGTGGCCCGGTACCAATTGACCCATGGACCGGTGCCAGTCCGCGGCCTGGGGTTTGGGGACCACTGGCATAATACTTTTGTTGTTGTTTTTTTTACATTTGTATGTACTAATGAGCCTGAGAACTGATTTATCTTGTGATATTAGAGATGCTTAAAAAAAACGTGTCTAGTTTTTTAGATTCCTTTTGCTCTAATGAATATTTCCTGAACCACACACTGAATATTAATTGAAATATGTAACTGATCAGGCAGATATCTGGATTTTATTGTTTCAAACTGCTATAATCTGTTCGTTCATTGCATTTAAAGATTTTTTAAGAATACTTTTAAATAGATAAACAAATACATTGTGAAATTTCTGATCTAGTAATAACATTAGTGTAGTGTAAATGACATTTATGGATGCAGCATGTGTGTGGGAGGATAAGTGGACACTAGTGCAATTAATGCAGGGTATTCCTCTGAGGTCTCCACTCTCTGTGAGCACATGATTTTCTCTATTTGATACGAGCAAGTGAGGGGATAAAAATGCAGCCATCAAAACAGAGCTGGGTCCATGCTCTTGCCAAATGCTTCTGGTCTACACAGTCATTAGCTGGGCTGAGTGATGAGCTGTTTTTTGCCAAGAGTGACTCATTAGTCCGGCAGCAGAGGCTCAGGTGAAGGGCCTTTAACCAGCCCTCATTACGATCCCAATTCACCCAGCCACAGCAGCAGCATTCTTTCATCTCCATCAGTGTGGCTTTCTGGTGGTCACAATAAACCTAACAGACGTATGGAAAACCTGAAAACACCCACTTGTGATGAAGAAAAACGCTGTGCATGTATTCTCAAAGAGTAAAGAGAGTATGCAATGCAGACAACTTTTACTCTTCCTGAAACTACTACTCGTTTTCATAAGCCATTCTGATACTATAGCATTTTTGTTACAATAAATAACACTGATAGGAATGCAACATCCTCATTTAAGCTTAGGATTTGAGTGGGCATCCTCGCTAGGAATCAAATGATGCAAAAGCTTACCTTTGTGCACCATACAGCAAAGTACAGACCGATATCTGGATAAGAAGTGCAGGCAACTAGTCTGATAACAGAAGGTGTCTTGGCAATCAAATGTCAACACAGACAGTCATAATATGCAGACAAATGTCAAAGCTTTACCAGGGCAACTCATTTGAAAATGCATCACAGTGCAGCTGTTTTAGTTGTTCTAAAGCAATGTTATTTAGACTCTGCTCTCAGAACCTGCATGACCAAGACATTTCACAAGGATTTTGGCATCCAGTTGATCTGAAAAGTATATAGTTTGTGCTCACACAATAAACCACAATAATACACAGACTATCAGTATGCCGACCCAAAGCTTGCAATGTGATTTTTATAGATTTTTAGCACTGCATCATACAGACTTAGATGTGAACGTCAACTGCAATTAATTTTTCATACTATCTTCTTCAGCTTCAACCTTGAACAATAAAGCTTTATACCTTTACTTTGAAATCTCACCTTTTTTTATTACTGCCTACATGCTTTTTTTTTTGATAAATAACAAAAAGTCCTTGAAATTGTGACCTGAAATCACCGAAAGTATTATAAAAAAAAAAAACTGCAAATGGGCAGAACGGTGATCAGTGCATATATGAGTTAATAACTCGTAAAAGAGAAGCATGATACCAATGACCTTTCTTTTTCCAAAAACTAATTGCACAATTGTATGTGCTAAGTATGTAACTATTTATGTACTTATTGCACAAACTTATGTGCTTTTTTTCCATCCACCATCACCCTACTGAACTCTACACTACACCGCTAGATCACTAAAAAACAAAACAAAACACAAAACAAACAGTATATAACCTCTGTACAATACTTGTACATATTACATAGTATATTTTTTTTACTCCTCATTATATCTGCACTATTTTTATCTATATGTATCTTTATATACCTACTGTACATTCTGCCCAACATTTCACATTCATTTATGTGTATATAACGTGTGTGTGTGTGTATGTATATAAATATATATATATATATATATATATATATATATATATATATATATATATATATATATATATATACACACACACACATACACACACACACACACACACACACACACACACACACACACACACATATATATATATATATATATATATATATATATATATATATATATATATATATATATATATATATATATATATATGCACACTCCTTCAATGCCATAGCCCTAGAACCATTTCTGTACTTCTTAATGATGTCCACACGTCTCTGCACTGTTATAGCATATATATTTATTCACTGTATATTTATCTGCACTTTTGCATGATTTCTACATTTTGCACTTCTGGTAGATGCCAAACTGCATTTCATTGCTGTGTACCTGTACAATGCAATGACAATAAAGTTGTATCTATGTATCTATCTTCAACCTGGACCTTGATGTTCAGCCATTTTGTTGTTAAAAAAAAAAATAGAAATTTCACATAACCTTACAAGAGGCAGTTGAAACTAATACATGTTTTCAATTTTCAGATGTTTTAAACTGAACTAATCTACTGTATGCTACTTCAGGGTACCTTGCTTTCTCTTTCAGTCAGTTTTAACCAGTACAGAATTAAGCAAACATCAATACTGGGAAACATATTACCCTACAGTATAAACATTTCCTCCCTACTTTCTTTTATCAGTTGACTACTGATAAAAATCCTGTTTACACTACACATAATCTAAGACCAGTAATAACCGGCTCTGTGTGTGTGTGTGAGATACTGTAGATAGAGAGAAAGAGAATCAACAAAAATCAGTCGTTTTTTCACCAACCTTGATCCGCAAAGTTGGTGAAAAAAGGACTCATTTTTGTTGATTGGATCTACCTTGTCTCGTAGATGTTCCACTACTTTAAATTTAACTATCAAATTTTAATAAATAAAAGTATTAATTGGTTAATTGCAGTGTGTTAAATTAATGATGAATATTTGGTTGGATTTAATTAACAAATTAATTAACTATTCATCAAAGCATTACTAAAAAGATTCATTAAAGTAAAGATGAAAACAAAAACAAAAATTATTATTATAATAATAAGTGAAAGAAGAAAAAACATTGGCATGTTGTTTTCAGCAGCAACTTCCACTCTGTCACTTACATTCTCATAACTGGCACTAAAGAGCAGTTTGAAAGTTCTCTCCAGGTCCTTCTGTAGCTCAGCCTCCGCCACACCCTATATAAACATTACAGTCGTCCATTAACAATTACGCTAAATTCAGTCATCAGCATGCTTGCAAAAGTATTCACAACCATAAGTTATATTAAAATGTTGCTTTAAGGACACTTTGTCCAAACACAAACCACTCAGTACCCAGAATTATACAAATATCCCTAATGATAATTCAAGCATAATAAAATTAATACATAATATTTAACCTCACAGATTGCCTGACAATTGCTGGACATAAGGAATAATTTAACAAAAGAAAATATATCACTTACAGGCTCCTGGAAGTAGATTTGATATTCAAAGACTGGTATAGACTTGAGTGTCTGCATTGGGTTTTTGTTTGGATCCACAGGGAATAGAGGAGTGTTAAGAGACACCACAGCCCTTGAGTCAAAAAGAAGGATATTGTCATCATTGTTAAGTGACATCAGATGGAATAGAACCTAAAATGGTAATGCTTGATAGAAAAACATCTGTAATGTCATGTTTTTCATTGTAAACCTTGGGTAGTAGATACCTGGTGATACCCATGCTATACACAGAACCTTTAAGGGGTTCTCCTAGTTACTAAACCTGAAGAACATTCTTTTTTTTTTTAATCCTGTATCTCCAGAAATGGTGAGCTCCTGATAAATAACATGTTCATTAAACTTGGACTAGCCGTGGTCATAGCTTGCTTGACAGTAGAGGATTACATACCTCAGTCTCTCTGGGTAATACAGAGCCATGTTCCATGCAAAAACACCACCCCAGTCATGACCCACCAGAGTCACCTGTGCAAGGCCCTGAGTTTGAGAACAAAAATGGAATTTCAACCTTCTTATACAACCATTTTCTGCTGCAAGATGCTCATCTACATTTTCACTAAATAGCCCATCAATAACCTTCAATTCTTTTTAATTTCATTAAACTTCTCTTAGAATCTTTCATGCTATCAAAATTATTAACAAATAATCCGTAGTTTATTCAGTGCCGTGTTCATGTTACAGGGTTCATTTCAGCCACAATGCCATTCCCTTTTTTTATCCCTCAGCTAGTGCAGCGCAGTCATTGCAGAGATTAGAAAACAATCCCTCCAGCCACCATCTTAATTAACTTTATTTTGGATAATATTTATTTGATTAAACTGGCAACTGCAGTGTATAATGAGAGGATAATTGGCACCTTCTGACTAAAGTCTTGTGACATTCTTAGCCACCCTAATAACATCACCTCAATCTTGGCTTCACCACTGAATTTAATCTATTCAGTATAAATCATTTCTACATATATGTATACAAATCTTGTTCAGATGGAGGGAAAAAAAGTCTCTGCCTTTTATTCGCTTGATTTTGCTGACATGTGATCGTAAAAATATCTCCAAAATAGATGGATTCTTTATCTATAACCATATCTGTGGTTTATTGGGAGCTACAAAAATGTTTAAGAAACTACTAATTGATGGGATGATAATAGAATGAACTAGGATTTATCAAGCAGAAAAAGATCTACAATATTTGTTTAACTGTTGGCCATTAAAAGCTTAATATATTGCTATTTTGATGTATAATTGATGTGTTAGAGACATATATATATAAATAAATGTAGCAATAGCAAATAAATGAAATGCTATATAACGAAAGGTACAGGGCAAAGAAATACTGAGTGGTGGCATCTCATACAGTAAACTATCCATGTGTTTATCCAGCACAACAGTACTGTACTCTGTGTTTTCAGTAAAAAATATTTTACTTATTTAAATCAATATGCTATAAAAGAAACACATATAAACTGATTTTGAAAGAAGCTGGGCTTGACAGATCTTATTTGCATCCTATTCTTCCCAGGGAACTGCTGTTAGTCTATACTTCCTAAATTTAAATGTGTAGAACAAATTTTCGGCAGGCTTGCACAACTTTAACTGTTAAGTGAGTCTAGTTCAGGTTTAAGGCACAAGGGAGGAGGATTGTACAGGAAGTAAAATGTAATATACATACCAACTTATCAAGAAAGGTCACCAGCTCCTATAGATAGTCAGAGAGATAAACAGTGTCCAATTATTTTTCTGACACCTATGTGTGTGTGTGTGTGTTCAGCAGGGGCTGCATGCTTTTGCTTACCTGTAAAATATTTTCTAGAGAATACTCCTCAATATCTGCAAAGAGAGTTGGGAGTAAGATCAGAGTTGCGTGGCTTAACTCTTCATTCCTCAATTCCAAAATTCCACAAAAAAAAAAAAAAAATAAAATCACTTGAGGGAAAGCTATCCAATTGTACATTTCCAGGTGAAGATTTCTCAGGATCCCATAAGGGATTACTCAGCATATAAGGTAATAAAAGGGCACATATCTCATTTTCACTCTCAGCATGATGCTCAAATCATACTACTAATATATTCTGAATTTATTCTTGTTGTAAGTGTTGCATTTACTGAGGTATATATTTTGCTGTTTTTTTAAAAACATGCAGTATTTTGCATCTTATATTTTGAAAGAATTTGAAAAAAAAAGAAATATCAAATAAATGAAAAGTGCTTCATATAATGTAATTTCGCATATAATAGTAAAGCAAATAAAATTAAAGTGTACTTATTTTAAATGTATGTAATTTATGTGATTATCACATTCTATACACTAAGAGATAACAATAAAACAACTGCAAATCACAGACATTGCTAAAAGTATTGAGTACTGAAACATGTATTAGTGAAATAAAAGTAATGATATCTGCACCATGATGATTTTACATTAATCTTTTGCTATGAGTTTTTTTTTTTTTTTTTTTTTTAAATCGTGCTTTTCAAACTTAATGAGAATTCAAAAACATCATACTGCCTTGCAAGAGGTTAATAAAGTAAAGAGTAAATAAAGCCACAAATAAGATATTACTACATATGGAGTTACAAAAGGTCTCAGCAGACATGAATTCAATTAGAATGAGAAAAAACTTTTTTTTTCTCAAACTTTAATCCTTATGAGAAGCTTTGATATTTTTAATCTAATCGCTATCATAAGCATGCTCATCAAATGTGCTCATATTTTATAGTATTATTAAATAATGAAATATGTTGAGATATATTAAGAATGGTCAACTAGAAAAAAAGAAGTGGTAGAGACAGACAGACTGTAAAAATAATATCCAAACAGGGCAATGCATTACAATATGAACTGACCTTCCAGAGCAGTCGAGTCACCAAAACCTTTTAGGTCTATAGCAATAGCCCTAAATCCAGCATTAGCCAAGGCAGGTATCTGAAAAAGACAGAATAAATGTCATTAATGGCATTGTAGTGTGCAGGATTTGAGCATTCAATCCCACATACTCAGCATTAACAGGACACTTCACTCAGCTTTCAGAACACCATCTATTGTTAAGCTTTGCATCACTAGCTCTCTGCTTGCACTTTCAATTTCTTTCCTTTTCTTTTTTATTTCTTACCTGGTATCTCCATGAGAACCAGCTTTCTGGGAATCCATGGCAAAGCAGTACTGGAGGACCATCCCCCATCTCCACAAAATGAATCTTCACACCAGGCTAAAGGAAACAAAACACTACAACTTACTCAGCTGCTATACAAAAGTCTCCCTCTGCTCGCTTACCCTTTATCAACATGTAGTGTACAGCTCTTACCACAACAACATAGCAAATAACACTTGGAAATCGACTGGTGCATGCAGATGCATATTCATGAGTAGGATAAACAGCTACGGTACTCGCTGCTTTTACCTTAATAGTTACATATCCATGAGTGATATCTTCAGGATTTACACTGAGAGGCTGTTGCTCACCAGTAATCTGTGGATTCGACAGAATTTGTTATACATCATCTGGTTAAACTATCAATAATCTCACTTGAAAATGAACAGGCACCTAAAAATATAAATGAGCTTTTAAAAAAACCTTCAAGTTAATAAGCATAAGAGCTAAAAATTAACAGAGGTGGCACTTTATTATTTGATATTGATTATTGCAATCACTGTGAATGTGTATTTTATAGCTCCTAGTTTTATAACCACAATGACTGTATAAGACTGTTATATAGTTCTCACTCTCCAGTGTTCTGTACTGCTTAAAGACTATGATCACACTCTTTATGTCACCCAAATGAGGATGGGTTCCCCTTTTGAGTCCGGTTCCTCTCAAGGTTTCTTCCTCATAATATCTAAGGGAGTCTTTCCTTGCCACAGTCGCCACGGCTGCTCATCAGGGATAAATGCACACCATTCACCTTAACTCTTAAAATTCTGTAAAGCTACTTTGAGACAATGTCTGTTGTAAAAAGCGCTATAGAAATAAACTTGACTTGACTGACTATAATATGTGACCCTTTGGTTTTATTAGAAATGTTACATGATTCTGATAATAGTTTAACAAAAACGAAAATATACTGCATGATTTGGGCCTTTAAATAGAAATAGATGATTTTTTATTTTCTTTGGTGTAACTCATGTAAATTTTGTCACGTTTGAACAGTTTTGAGAATAACCTCTGTGCCACGTAATTAGAGTAATGCGAGTACTTATGATACTTAAAGCAGATGCAAGTGCAATGTAAGAATGCTGATTACAATATAAGGATCAAATAGATGCCAAACTGTAGGCAGAATCAAATAGAATGGTGGACAAAAGCAAGAGCAGGATTCAAGTAACGGAAAATCAAGAAAATCAAGAAACATCTCGATAAAAATATAAGGATTCAACAAGTTACTACAATACTGAAATGGGTATATATACAGACAGTAATCTAAACAAGTAATACCAGCTGTGCATGAAACAACACAGGGACCAGTGACAGACAGGGGTGGAGATATTACAAAAATAAAAACCTGCGGCAAAGAAGCGGCAGGAATGTGGGTTAGGGTCTGTTACAATAAACACTATAAAACCCCATTTTATGTTCCTTTAATTAAGGGCAAATGAATGCATACCTAACTTTTCAATTTATCTTTACAATTTTATAAATTTATGAACATGGACTAATTTACTGACCTTTTAAAGGCCAAGTGATATAATTAACACTTTCAGACGAAAACAATAACGTGTTTTTCCAGATGTTTGTTGACAAAAAATCAAATCTAATATCATGCTTACTAAATAAAACAATTATTGAAACCAACAAAAAATTATTTTCATCTACGATCTTGAACAGCAATGAAATGATGGTATAGTGAAATACATATTGCATAAATGTTCATTACCTTTATCCCTGTAAATTTCTCTATTTCCATCATTGCTTTACTGATATCAGTGATCTTAACAGCTGTCATGCCCAAGCTTTTAGCTGCCTGAACACTCTCCTCATTAACATCCAACCAGAGAGCCTGAACCCAGAGAACAAAATAAAAACATGTTACTGATACAAATGCAGTGGCAGCTGCTGATGGTATTAAATGAGAGTCCTAAATCTAATGTTTATCAATAGACACTCAATGTTAAATTCAGAGCTGCATTAGTGATTTAAAGAAATTGTTGATAAGAAGTTTAAAGCCATAATGTTCTGAGTTCATGCAGTGCTTTGTTTAAATAACTCACAACTATTAGCAGGCGAAATATAATCAAATATTTAAACACAAAGGCACGCAATTCATTGATTATAAATGTGTCAGCAAGCTGGATAAATATGACTTTGTGTTACATTATACACATTATAACTGTATTAGTCCTTAGTGGTTTCTCATGAAATCTGAGTTTCTCAAAACTACTTATGCTGTAACATCAGATAGAACACCTTTTTAAACACAGTCTCTACCAGTTATTAAAAAAAACACAAGCTCTACAATCAAATTCCAAATTTTAGGCTATACATGCCTGATGGGGTTTAACATTCAATTTATCCAAAGCAGTGTGAAATATCGTGGGTTCAGGAAGTCTTGACCCAGTGTGGCAAGAGTTAACTACTACGTCAAAGCAGCTTTTCAGCACTGAAAGAATCTTGGCAACACTGTCCCTCTGAGGAGAGTCATCAACCCAGATATTGGCCACGACACCAGTTTTTATGCCTTGAGGGAAAAAAACAAAAAGATACAAGATATCAAGTGTTGATCAATACAGGACACTGTACATTTTTCAGACTTTGATACATTAGTCATTCTCACAACATTGCATACCTTTTCTCTGGAGTATAGCAGCAGTATCCAGCACATTCCTCTTAATCTCCACCTTCTTTATCTCATCATAGAGTGTTTGGGCTGAGAACGGTGCAGGTGAAGACAGGGCCTGGCTGACTGCCTCTTTTTCATGCTCAGATTCCAGCTCTGCAAGCATCTTATATAATGGAGACATAAATGTACAAAGATCATTTATGGTGTAACAAAAGCAGTGGCCAAACAACCTCTGGAGATCCCACTTCAAACTATAATCAGCTAAATCAAACAACCACTGAATTTCAGATGAAGAACTTGATGAACCAGTTTCAGTTAGGCATGTTTTAATAACTATAAGTGAATTATAATTCTGTCTGGCATTTTGGTTGAAAAATGTTTCCTTGTTTACAAGGTTTTATAGAGAAAGAGTCTTATCCCACCTGTTCTTCACCTGACTACTATGTAATGAGATCTCCCAACAGTGCCATCACCATAAACACCATGCTGGATCACTTAAAGCATCAAAACTCGTTTGCCAATCTTAGCCATTATACTGTACATTCACATTCCTGGTCATGAACACAGAAGACCCCCAGGCCTGTATGCTGAGACCCTTCTGTACATGCTCTCAAATTATTACTGTCTGCCTACTGATTTATCATAGTCAATCAATGTATCAGCACATTTAGAACAATGAAAGGAAACTGTAGAACTCACAGAAAACCTACATGGCCATCATGGACTAAATCCTGGCACCTCCATATTAGCCACCCCCAATTACACATGTTTTTGTGTTGTGGGTTTTTTTTTTCCCCCCATAAGATTGATAAATGTTTCTTAGAAATAGATCTGCCTACCAAAATATATTATTATAAGAATTAAACTAAACTGTATTAAGGTTTTACAAGACAATAAGCTTCTATCTGTGTTTAGTCAATGTTCAGAAATGTCATTTCTAATTGTCTTTGTAAAAACAATTTTATCATTTACATTTGTAAAAAAAAATAACCTTTATTTTGTATGGTTTTGCTTGCTGGAATGTCCCAATCCAGTTTATACCAGATAAGACAATATACAATACAACTTTTCTCTGGTATTTACATTCTAAAAAGTCTAAGACAAATAGTGAGTTGAGTTCCTGTTTCCCACTTCCCCAAACACGTGTCATTGTTCTTTAATTTTTAACTGTGTTCTAAGTAATAAATAGTGACAAAAATGTAAATAAATATTTGTAACTTAATTAATTTTTAAATTTTTTTTTTTCCACTTCTTTTTTGTGTTAATAGAAATGATAGTGCTTACATGTACAGTATTCTTTATATGGACAAATCCATTTGCACTAGCACAAACCCTGCTTTGTATTGCACTAAATATCATTTGATGTAGTGTCCTAGTTAGTTTTGTGTGTGTTCTCTGTAACCTTTTGTTCATTCTTAAACTTATTTTTAGTTTCACTTTGTACTGGTTGAAATGAAAATAAAAAGCCTACTCGACTTGCCTTGAAATGCAATCCATTTATAAAGACATAATTAGTTATTTAGTTAGTGATGTCTCTGTATTAAATTATATTATAAGTTATAATCCATTATTTTCTATTTCCCTCTATTTTATTTTAGAGATTGTATCTCCGGTTCAAGAGTCCAGAAAATCTTTTTCTTGTCATGCAACTCTTTTGTTTTGTTATGCAACTAAAGTAAACATAAATACAAAATGAATACAATTTGTCTAGTACGTGTAGTCTAAGATGTCCGGCGACATCATGTTTTAAACCAATTTTTTTTTCCTGGAATGAGAAATTATCTTGTAGTTGATAACGAGGTGAACTTTGTGTTGTGCACACGGGTAAAAAATGCCATGCATTTACCTGGGAAAGGGTGATGATCCCCCGTTCAGCTCGAACCAGCGGATTCTCAGTGCCCGCCGGTACAAGATCCCTAAAAAAAAATAATAATAAATACTGTATTCATGTATTCAAAGACATATATAAATGAAAACACCTACCTCCTAATGTTTGGACATGTTTCGAAGTTGTGTGAAGGTTGAAGGGGGTGAGGGGTCACAACTCCTCCCCACATGCCGAACACCACAGCTTTCATCATTGTATTAAGTGAATAGAAACAGCAGCAGAACAAGTGCACTAACGCTGCTGTTCAACACTTTCGGCACAACTCTGGGTAATACATGGGACAAGCTTCCAATAATGGGAAATGCGAAGCGGGTCTACTAGCCAATCAGAAATGAGATAAACCAGAAGGCGTGCCTAATGTCTATGGTTGACCAATGACTGATGCCTAGCTGTTGCACACCTCGTTCAGAACATGTGAAACAGTGTCAAAAGCTCAAAAGAAAGAAACAGTGTCAAAAGCTAAAAAGAAAAGAAAAGAAAAGAAAAGAAAAACTATATAAAATAAAATGTATAAGGGTTAAACGTATATCAAATATTTCATATTTTTATTTAAAATGTTGATTTGAATAATGTATATTGTTAAAAGCGCTATACAAATAAAATTAAATTGAATTTTCACGTACTTTACCATATATGGCGAATATGACAATTTTGATAAATAGGCACAGGATGCATTTGAGAACTTTTGCGACATAAATGAAAAATGAGAAATAAAACGAATTTGAAACTGCATTATGATTTAACACCAACTGCTTCATCATTAGTAGATGCACATAGTTCAAAAACTCTAGTTCTCTCTCTCTCTCTCTCTCTATCTCTCTCTCTCTCTCTCTCTCTCTCTCTCCCAATCTATCTCTCTAAAATCAATTTATTTAAGATCAGTCAATTAAATTTTATTTTATTGCAGTGCTTTATCTCTGTGTACGAAGAAAATCATGTTCAATTCTATCTCTAATGACCTGTATATAAGTAACAAAAACTAACCGTTCTTTTTTTAATCTAGTCAGTCAGTTTTGCAGTACAAACATCAGTCTTTGTTGTAGTTGGGCAGCAATGTTGCTTCTTGTTGAGTGGTTATTGCCTTGATCCCTTACATAATATACACTTACGGCATGTTCCAGACAACCTTTTCCAGTGGTCTCATTGTACATTTACATACCGTAAATGAATTGTTGAGGGTCAAGGGTCTTGTTCAAGGGCTCCTAAACAGCCTGAGATTTGGCCTCATGATTTTCCAATAAGCAGTTCTTAAAAACCCAAACACTTAATATTTACAGCAGCAGCTGGTAATGTAATTAGCCTAGGCTGACAAAACTGAAGCCTACATTTATTAATCTGTCCTGTTTTTGTACAGAAAAGAATAAAAAGTAATTGCTTGGTGCATTGTTAAGGCCACAGAAAACACCCAGATGAGCACACATAGTTCGGAGTGGAAACTAATGTTCACAAATCAAAAATAGCTTATGCACTGTCTAGACTTTGGGTTTAAGGTTTGTCTGTTTAAAGGGTTTCTTTTCATTTTTTTCACAGCTCCCAACAAGTTTGGCTTATTATTTTATATAATATTGTCAGCAGAGAGCAACCTGATATTAAAACTTTTAGGGCTTTTGCTTTTCACAGTCAGGTATTTTGCCTCTAACCCTTCAATTCTTCACATCTTTAGTAGTACAAAATATCTAGGAGTGCGGATATTTGTTATTCAGCTTTTTACTATGAATTAAATGACTGCATAGCACAGACATACTAGGAGTCTTGTATTTCCTTAACCCTGATGGTTAAAAAAGGAGGTTTAAAAGAAAATCACAAGACTTACTTACAGTAAAATCAACATCCTCAAATGGAAACTTGTACTTTTACTTCTCTAATTTTTTTAGAATCAATTACAGTTGGTCATTTTAAATTAAACCAAGAGGAAAAAAGCAAAAATGTGTGCAAAATTATTGTCCTAAGAAATTTTGGGCTGATGCATTCAGTCAGTGGACATGAAGTCTTGCAGTTGTACTGTTCACAGTTTAGCAAATTAATAGGGTACTCAGCTGACTCGGCTAGATGTTTCTGACAGTGGTTTGCTTGTAAGAACATTAACCATGCACAGTGCTTTGGTTGATGATCTGTCCATCGGTGCAAAAACTATTTAGCGTCTTCAGATAAAGCTTATGGAGTCATCATCAAAAAGCGAATGAGGAAAGCAGTGGTTAAATTATGAACCATTTTTTAAAATGTTATAGCAATGTTTTCTATGATAATACATATAAGGTTCTAAAACGGACTACTGAACACATACAGTATTTTACATAAATAAAAATAAGACAGTGTTACAGGTGTACAGTAGAAGAGGATTAGAGAGTTTGAGATATAAAGACTGTGAGAGAGAGCAGAGTGAATCTTTCGCAATGTTCTCAGTTCATGTTAAAGTTTTAGATTATGGTTTGTTGTTCGTGAGAGCATTAATTGTGCACAGGCGTTTGGTTGACAGTGTGTTTATGGCTGCATAAACCTAAAGTATAGCTTCCTCAAAGTGCCTGACCTCCACACAAAATAACTTACTACTAAGCAATTTATGCAACTTGCCATTTAAAATGAAAAAATCCACAGATGAAATAAGCTGTCCTAAAATGTCATTTTTTCCACCAATGAAGCTTATAGAGCCATCATCAGAAACCAACTGCAGAAAGCAGAGTAGAAACTCTCAACCATTTTTTAGGTTTTAACAAATGTTTTATGTGATAAACCATATCTATAAATGCAGTACAAGTTTAATTGTTAGGATTTTTATTTATTTAATATTTTCTGACTTGTTGGGTGCAGTTCTAGAGTCCAGAGTTTTAGTTCAGGAGTTCAGATGTTTGGACTAAAAATCTAAAGAATTTTAGATATACAAGTAAGTATATAAAATAATATAGTTTGCCATTAGCTGCAGTCATTAATTTATTTTTTTTTTGTAGTTTTAGCATCACATAAACCATATTTTATGGCCAAAATCATCAGTGTAAAAAATATATAAGTAAAGCCAACATTATATTACCAAGTCTGATTATGTATAATGCCTAGGCTAAGGATAATGAGTTCCTGACAAATTTATGTCACGTTAGAGTAACCTCCAGGACCCACACTTAGGCCAAATATTTTATTCAGTTCTTAGAAAGCTTATTGTATCAGTGTGTTTAATTTACGTCATAGTGCAAACCTAACTTCATGCATTTTAAATCCATAACTGTAAACTAACCTCATCAGGAGAAACAGTACTGTGCTTTTACATTTGAAAATATCAAACCCTTTTAATGCAAGAATATTCGGGTGATATACTTACACATTTGATGTATTTAGGGATGATTTCTATGCAAAACAAAATGCCTATATCCGCCAAACAAAGTTCTAAATAGGGCTATTGAATACATGCAACATATTTGCATAAATAAAAATGTGCTTCAGCTGCAAAGAAAAAGATTACAGAAAGAGAGAGAGAGAGAGAGAGAAAGAGAGAGAGAGAGAGAGAGAGAGAGAGAGAGAGAGAGAGAGAATGTTAGGGTTAAAGCATTAGTAAATACAGATAAAACTAAATCAACAGACCAACAAACATTTTAATGAAAGAGAATCTGGTAGTTTTAAAGTATAGACAGTGTTCAAATTCTAAAATGAAAATTGGATTATGGTACTTGCACATTAGAAACTTAGCAGGCATCAGTATATTATCTCAGCAGGTGGATGATATTGAGATGTCAAATTTAAGCCCAGCAGGCAGCTGAATGAGAAGGAGGGCTTTGGGGGATTTTAAAGGGGAATAATTTCTGTGCTCTCTTGTCTATAAAGATGCATCTTCTAAAAATATTTAATTAAATATTTATTTTCTTTTTTTCATGAACAGAACACTGATATGCAACAGGTGATAATTGCATAATTATTACTTTTTGCAAGTATTACTTGAATAATATATATTTGAGTTTATAGTACAATTTCCATGTACCTTTATGCTATTTACACAGAAACAACAAAACATTAATTACATTTACCCAGCAATCAACTTTCTCTACTGTACTGAGCATTTTTTACATAAATTTAATTTAATTTAATTCAATTCAATTTTATTTGTATAGCACTAATAACAATATACATTGTCTCAAAGCAGATTTTACTGAGTCTGTGTCTGAGTCCCAAACACTAATTAGAAGGCTGTTCCATAACTGTGGGGCTTTGTAAGAGAAAGCTCTGGCCCCTGCTGTAGTCTTCATTATTTGAGGTACCAACAAATAGTCTGCAACTTTTGATCTAAGTGGATGTGGGGATCATAATGTTACAGAAGTTCACTCAGATACTGTGACAGTGTTAAGTGCTGCATACGTCAGTAGTAGTATTTTATAATCAATGCGAGATTTAATTGGGATCCAGTGTAGAGTGATTTAAACAAGGGTGATGTGGTCATATTTTGTAGATCTAGTAAGGACTCTTGATGCTGCGTTCTGGACTAACTGAAGCCTATTTATGCACTTACTCAAACACCCAGACAGTAAAGCCTTACAATTGTCAAATCTAGATGTAACCAAAGCATGACCTAGTTTTTCTGCATCCTGTAAAGACATCATATTTCAAATTTTAGCAATATTTCCAAGGTGAAAGAAGGCTATCCTGGTAATGCTATTTACATGATAAACTTTCTAGAATCTTGGAGATAAAGGGGAGATTTGATATTGGCCTTCAGCTGACAAGGGTCAAGGTCAGGTCACATGTCCATGATTCTTAAGCTTTGGGATGTCAAATATTTTGTTAGTTAATATTTTAATATGGTATCCAGAATACAAATGTCCACACTGTGGAACATACACATTGCCTAAACATTTGTGATTCCGTAACTTACTTGGATAACAAGAAAGTGATGCCATGTGGATTTCACAAATTTACCCACCATTCCACATGTCCGTGTCGGTACTGGTTTTCCATTTCTGTTGTAGGATTATATATATATATATATATATATATATATATATATATATATATATATATATATATATATATATATAGTGGTGTTTTCCCCACACTAGGCTATAATAATGTCACAAGTCAAAGATACACTTTTGTGAGTAATGTTTTTTTTTGGGTTTTTTACCCATAAGGCTCTTATTGGCTGAAACATACAGTATTGGAATCTGCCATGATGCCATGATGCAGTTCTCCTCACCAAGCTGTTTGCTTTGATGTATAGCATGTATGCAGTTGTTTGCCTTTCACAGTGTTCATGCCTTGTTTGTTTCTCAGTGACTGTGAATGATTCTCCATAATTTTCTATGGGGCAGATTATTGCCATTATTCCATATTTTCCTGTGATACCAGGGTGTATGGGCATTGCCTACTGCCCACCAGGTATGAGTTCATATGTCGTACTGGCATGTTGGGCAAACCACAATTAAGCTGTGAAGTGCTAAATTGCCCCCTTTCATTTTTATAGGGATGAATTGTTACCGTTTCCTACAATTCTGAAGTAAAATTCTGGAACGGTATTGTATAGGTTGTTACCTACTTCATACCAGCTATGAGTAGATATATCATACATGCATGTTGAACACTTATTGGCCAAACTGTGACACCTATGTTTTTGTTCTGTGTTTTGTCCGTATTTGAGTAGCAGTGGCACCTGTCAATGGGTGAGATATATTAAGTAGCAAGTAAGTAACAGTCAGTTCTTAAATGAATGTAGTAAAAAAAAAATAAGCAAGTGTAAGAATCTAAGCAAGTTCAAATTTTGATGGTTAAGCCATGGGGCCAGAACATCTTTAAAGTGGCTGATATGCAGAGGCTAGTATCTACCAAAAGTAGTACAAGAAACCACCAGACAACCTTCTTCCATTGTTCTATGGTCCATTTCTGACACTTACATGTCTATTGTACTGTGACCAATCTGAGGCTACCTGTCAACAGGTTCAGCCACAGACTAGTCACAGTACCCCTGCTGACCCGTGTCCACCACCAAATGTAGACAAAAGGCATGTAAACATCATCATTGGATAAATAGAAAATTTGGTGGCTTGCCCCATCTTGCAACTTACAGGAATCTCTAGCCAACATTGTGGTGCCTGTTTCCATCACACCTTCAGAAGTTCAAAATTCCATTCTTCAATTGATCAGAGACGTTTTCGGGTGGCACAAGTGGGACGAACACAACATTATGCATATATCGCTGTATAGGTGTTATTATATTATATGAACCAAAAGTTTAGGCACACTTGACCTTAAGATGTCATGTGCTTTTTGAACATCTCATTTCAAATTTAGTTCCAATTTGCTGGCATAATAACCTCTATTATTCTGGGAAGATGGTCCACTATATTGTAAACTGTGGTTGTGGAGATTTTTGCTCACTGATGTAGGGTGAGGAGACCTGGGGTGCAGACAGCATTCCATTTCACCCCAAAGGTTTTTAAAGGGTATGAGTTCAGAGGTCTGCAGCAATCTCCTTAAGACTCTGCTCACTTTAACACTTTATGGAGCTGGCTTTGTGCACAGGGGCATTATTATGCTGGAGCAGGTTTGGGTCTCCAAGTTCAAGAAAACAAAGATTTAAATCTAGCACATCCAAAGACATCCAATACTTTGTGGTAACAGTTTGGGGAAGAACCACATATGGCTGGAAAGGACAGCTTGTTAAAAGTGTGGTTAGGTGTTATATTTCAATTGATTAACCAGTTTCACAAGTGTAAAGACAAGATTTAACTTGTCACATTCTTGAAATGTACTTGATATTTTAATGTTGGAAATATCCCGCTGACTGACACATCACGGTTCTCAGGTTTTATTTATTTTCGATTTATTGTTGTTATTTTTCTTTTTGCAAAAAAGAAATCACAAAGTCAAATCCAGAAATATCTCAATTATCAAATAATATGGTTCCCTGTTCGATATTTCTAAATTAATTCACTGGTAGGATCTTGTGCCGTTCTGTTTATACAGAATAGGGAATCCCATAGAAAACATAAACCCCCCTTAGTTAGAATATGGAAACGCATTCAGACCCCATTGGCTGAATTTTCCATTTCAGGGAGCGCTGAGAAGCGAAGACGATGTTGCCAGGTGCAGTTTTTAACGTGTATTTGCTAACCATTTCAGTTGCCATCTTCTGTTCTTTTTCAATATATAATTATATGTATATATTTTATTCCACAAACCAACATCATGTTATATTCCGGGTGACTACTACTGTTTAATTCTTCCCGCTAAGTGTGATATTTATTATGAATACCTGGCAACCCTATATGCACTTGCACTTAAACTGAAGAGCGCAACTAAGGAGGACATCATGTAAATGACATCTGGACATCATTTAAGGCTGTCTGTCGAGCGTCGCCTTTTGTCGGAAATAAGGACATGGGACGGGATCTTTTTTTGTTCTTGGCGGCGTTGCGCTGCTGGGTCTGTGCAGCTGGTAATGCGAGTTACATATTTAATATATATGTGTTTGTTTGAGTGTAGAAAAATATACTTGACAAATTTCAGATGCGCTACTGTGGGATTTTTAGAATCTCTGAACTGGAATTTGACTTGTGATACTGCAGGGAAAACTTTCCCAACGTTTTTAACCTTTAAGTGTTTTAACATCTTTAGATCCGTTTCTGCCTGTTTTTATAAAATAATAATAATAATAATAATAATTTCAATTTGTGAAACCGGTCAAATAATTCCAAATATCCTGCTAAATTGACCTGCACAATTACTCTGATTAGATTTTTTTTTTAATCAACCATCTACCATTTGCAGATGACTGGACTCATGCATATGCTGAAGACGAGCTCTTTAAAAGGCTCTTTAGTACCTACAATAAGTGGTCCAGACCAGTGCAGAATATTACTGATGTAGTAATTGTCAAGTTCGGCCTCTCAATTGCTCAGCTGATTGATGTGGTATGTCTTTTTGTCTTTCCCCTACACACTTACAACATAGACAGAAACAGAAAAATGCAATTTAGGCTGTTTACATTTTAATGGAATGTTGTTCACATTCAACAGATTGCTGGTTAAAAAAAGAGTTTATTCAGAGTTTAATACAGTGATATAAGTCTTATTAATAGGTTTGTTTCTTTGTCTTTGAGTGTAATTACTCTGATTCTGTTGCTTTTTGGCAGGATGAGAAAAATCAGATGATGACGACAAATGTATGGCTGAAGCAGGTGATTTCATCTACGACCGTGCAATTTAAGTGTTTTGCTGTTTTTTGTTTTTTTTTTATACATATGTGAAATATAGAAGCTGGTGGCAAGACTCCTCATATTTTTTGACTTCATTTAAAAAAAATTTATGTTTTGCTATGAGATATAGCAAATAGATATGAGATATATATATAAAAAAAGATATACAAATCATTTATATATGATGTGTTTTTAACTGCAGGAATGGAACGACTATAAACTGCGCTGGGAGCCCTCCGATTATGACAATGTAACATCCATCAGGGTCCCATCAGAGTTGATCTGGGTACCAGACATTGTCCTGTATAATAAGTAAGTCTGATTTACTCTTTAGATGTGCTGCAACATTGAAACATTCAGTGTAGGAAGCATATCTCAATGAAAAGAGTTATGTCACCAAAAAAAGGTATATATTTTGACAAGTTCGATATATACCTAACATTGTTAAAATGATTGAAAGTGTCCTTTTATTGTTCTAGTTAGTATGGGTCTTGAAGTATATATCTTTATATCGGTACTCATATGCCTTTTCTTCTCTGGGACAATGGTGTGTGAAATTCAACAGACAAGCCGTGGAATAACAATTTTGTAGTTATTAAAGCAACTAATGAAACATTAAATGGCATGCCTATTTGTGGAACCACAGGCTTTATCTGTGAAGCAGATCTGCTGTCTTATTAAAAATAGAAGAATTAATGTCCTGTTACATCAGATACCAGAAGCAACTTCTGCTGCAACCACAGTGCATAGAGTACTATCTAATTAGAACCGCATAGATGAAAGAGGCACTAATAAATATAAGAGATAAGAAATATTCAATTAATCTGATGTTAAGGAGATTGGAATGTTAATTATGAAAGGCACATTACATTTTATTTTTGCATGTTTAATTAATTAATAAATTCAGGTATAATAACTTGCACACCCAGTCCTGGGTAACAGTTATTAATGCTGATGTTCTCTCATAGTGCAGATGGTGAGTTTGCTGTAACTCACATGACCAAAGCCCACCTGTTCTACACAGGAAAGTGCGTTGGGTGCCGCCAGCCATCTACAAGAGCTCATGCAGCATTGATGTCACGTTCTTCCCCTTTGATCAGCAAAACTGCAAAATGAAGTTTGGCTCTTGGACATATGACAAAGCCAAAATTGACCTGGAGCGCATCGAAAAAACTGTGGACCTGAAGGATTATTGGGAGAGTGGGGAGTGGGCCATAGTGAATGCTGTCGGCACATACAACACCAAAAAATATGACTGCTGTCATGAAATTTACCCAGATATCACCTATTTCTTCATCATTCGTCGCCTTCCTCTATTCTACACAATTAACCTTATCATCCCCTGCTTGCTTATCTCCTGCCTGACCGTGCTGGTTTTCTACCTGCCTTCAGACTGTGGGGAGAAGATCACACTATGTATATCTGTTCTACTTTCCCTGACGGTCTTCCTCTTGCTCATTACTGAGATAATTCCGTCCACCTCTCTGGTCATCCCCCTCATTGGAGAGTACCTGCTCTTCACTATGATTTTTGTAACTCTCTCCATCGTCATCACTGTGTTTGTACTGAACGTGCACCACCGCTCTCCCAGTACTCACAAGATGCCATGCTGGGTTCAGTCTGTATTCTTGGGATTTATCCCACGTTTTCTCTTTATGAAGCGTCCAGAGCCTGGGCAGACACGTCACCAGCAACAAGAAAAGAGACATGCTCCAAGTCAGTGCTCTAATCTCAGCACCTCTAAAAGTTGGCTGCAGCAGGAGACAGATTTGGATGTGGGTGTACTCTGGAATAAAAAGGGCAATGCAGCCTGTTCATTCTCTCCTGCTACATCTTTAAACTTGTCTGACTCTGAGAACTCACTGAAAAAGTGTGACATGCAACAGCAAGGACAAAGGATAACGCTCATTCAACGACCTGCCAACCTGAGCCATCTGGAGTCTGGGTCGAGACTGCCGTGCTCCCCAGGTCTACTACAGGCCTTGGAGGGAGTGCAATACATTGCAGATTACTTGCATGTTGAGGACACAGACTTCTCCGTAAGTAAATCTTGAATGCTTACCCCTGTCATGTTTTTGTATGAGGTTGTGTTGAAACTGCTTAGTAAATTGACTTCTGGTTTTCCCAACACAACTCAGGTAATTATTATTATAGATATTGGGCTGCACATTGTTGTAGCATGTACTGGATTGTTGCTGCCTCACAGCTCCAGGATCCCAGATTCAATCCTGAGTTCCGGGTTACTGTTTATGTAAAGTTTTGCATGTTCTTCTCCTGACATATGATTGAAATCATGACAATGGCCAGGATAAAGCAATTACTGAAGCCGAATGATTGAATGTTAGATGTGTTTTAGCAGGAAAACTACGTTGAAAATAATTGTGAAAACATTTTACAGATGTTCTATTTCTCTTTTATACTAAGACCTTTTCAGTCTGTGCAGATTGTTCTTTTTTTGTTATTTATTACATTCAATCCACAATAGTTAATTAAAGTTTTATAGAAATCAGCTATTGTTTGCTAATGTATCTGAATTGCTTCATAAATATTTACATTCTCTACCACATCCAATGCCTCTCTGAAAGCCTCTTCATCATTCTTAGCCTTTCACATCTTACCCAGTGGGAATCAGCCTTGTGGTTTGTGTCCTATCATAGGTCAAGGAGGACTGGAAATATGTAGCAATGGTGATTGACCGCATCTTCCTCTGGATGTTCATCATTGTATGCCTGCTGGGGACAGTTGGCCTCTTCTTGCCTCCCTGGCTCTCGGGGATGATCTAGCTGCTTGCCATGGGCTTACTGATAAAGACATCAGGTCTCTGAGCAATGTTCAACCTGTACAACTGGGCCAAGACCTGCCCTAGAGATGACTGCATTTTAAAAGAAAAGAACAATAATTTTTTTTCGTGCTTTTTTACTTTGGATCTGTTGTTGCTTTCACTGCATTAAAAATACATTTTAACAACCAGCCTTTGCAGACCTTTTGCAGCATTGAGGATATGTGTGTGTATTGCCATTGATGTAATGAGTTTGGGACAGAGTATATCAGTTCATTCAGGTATTAACTGAGGTCACATTCAATTGTTGTAATAGTTTAGATCCTCTCAGCCGTGACTCTCAGCCATCGCTCCTGTGCGAGCAGCATTCTCTGCTCTCCTTGAATGAACTGACATTTCCTCATATAATACTGTTTCTGAGCCCTGTGACTTCCACATGCATAGATAGAACAACCTTCAAAATAATATGCAAAATTAACCTTTTTGAAAGGGGCGAGGGATTTGTGACCCAGCCTAAGAGTAATGCAGTTCAGTTTACATTGAATGTCTGTAGTGTCATTTTACTTTAATCACCTAACAGATCAAAAGGCATTATTCATTCATGGATGCAAATCTTTAAAGGGCCATTGAAAAATCTGTCATTTTTTCTTATATTTATATTCTTATATTTTCTTCCATAAGATAAGAACATGGAAAAATTAACTGTTTTTACAGAAAATGCTTTCAGTGTGTTTTACTTTCATTAACACGAAATAGATTTTTTTACATTCAATCAGATTATAATGACATTTAAACATTATGTTAATAAATCTATTGTCAACAACTATGAACACTAAAGTGTCCTTTTATTTTTAAGCTTTAGTATTTTTATTACTGCCGCTTTTTGGGTGCCAAATGCTCCCCCTGCTGGTGTGTGTTAGTGACTGTCTGTTGCAATGACCTTTCTGTTTCAAAGTTTTAAATTCAACGTGAGGACTACTGTAATGTTTACACAAGGAAATGCGCACATTGCATTTCAGAAATATTTTATTGTCATGAGAATAATAAAAATGTTAATAAAATAATATGGCACTAAAATATGAGAACACGATGACATTTAAATCAAAAATACTGTCTACTGCAAACTTTTTCCTTTTTATAGTTCACTAATTCTAGTATTTAACTACTGTTATTTACTATTTACAGAATTGCAGAACAGAGATGCTACATTCATTTTTTAAAATATCTCGTGTTCCAAATTCTCCAGATAATGCATTTGTTCTGTTTGATAAAAAAATATACACAAAATAATCTCTGATTTCGGAAAGATAAGTACTTTTGATATGAAAATGACTATTAGCAAATTGAACATGCAATACAAATAAAATGCTCATATTCAAAATATTATTTCAAAGAAAGCCCAGCTTTCGTTCTAGTCTATAATCATAAATAAACAAAAGAGGAAATGCTGTGCCAGAGAATCGGAAAAAGCTATACCGTTAAGGCTATAATCTTTTCTCTGTCCTTTCCTTTTACATTATATCCAAATCATTTAAACGAAGTTAGTGGGCAGCCCAAATGTCTGAGCCATTCCTTTAAAAAATTAAAATACACCACCAAGCTAGAGCACATCAGCTAGGTTTAGGTTTGGCAATATTTGCTCGCACACGAGCTTGGTCCACGGCATCCAAAAGGTTCTTAGAGTCCACAGCCAGTGTGTGAGCTGCTGTTAACATTTGTTTCTTACATTCATCCTTTAAAGAGGTGATGGCGTTCTGCTGGGCCAGTCGCATCTTGCTGATCAGCTCTGCCAGGTCCTTATTCAGCAACTTCTGAGTGCCTTCAATCTAATACACCAAAAATAAAAAAGCAGCATTTATATTTAAGTGATATTCATGAATATTACAGAAGTAAATGTATTTCTGTAAGCAAAGGTCTTTTTTGACACACCTTATACAAACATTATTGCTATAATTCGGTTATATGTTACCTCAGTCCTGACTGAGTCATGCAGGCTTGGTAGGACCTCATCCACACTACTGATTAGGTTGCGCAAAGTCAGTCCCACATCCTAACAAAAAGTGCCATGATTAATATAAAAAAAATCTCAGGAATTCAAACCATATTTTGGTGGAACACAATGGCAGCTCTTGTCACTGCTATCAATGCTTGAGTTCATCCTAAAGAACAATGTATTTACCTTCACAACACCGACATACTCCGAAGCAGGCAGTGTGTTGACATCATTCTTGAGTTTCATCACCATTTTGACCATTTCCATCACATTATTGTAGATCTTATCCTCAGAGCGATCCAGTTCTGCTGTGGGAGCTGGCTGTAAGTAGGTGAAAACCTCAGCATTAATGCTAGCGATAGCATGAGCGCAACCAGTTTGGAAAATCCAGTGACAATACCTATATCAACAACCTACAAATCAGGCGTGGACAATCTAGTGTTAAAGTTTATAATTAAGTACAGATCGTTTACATTTTCAAATTTCTGCCAAGAAACAGATATCTGGCCTCAGACTGATCAAATGGTTGTTTGTTGAGCTCAATGTAAAAACCTGCTTGTTTGATTGTTGCCAGCTGCTCTTTTGGAAAGGTACAAAGCGTGGCTTCAAAGCGTGTTTGCTAGCTGGATTACCTGTGCAGTCCGTCTGGGAGGCTTCTCCGGGGGACTTTGAAACTGAGCTAAAACAGAAAGAATGGTTGTGCTGTGAGTCCCAGAAAAAAAACAGCAATTCACCAGATTTATTTCACCAGCAATTCACCACATAGCAAAAAACGAAAAAAAACAAAAAAAATGAATGATTAATGAAAAATGTATATGCAATATACTGTTATAACTCAAATGTAAATTTGTATTACCTCAACATTAAATGAAACCATGGCTGCTATAATACATATAACCAAATACCAAAAAACCTTAATGTACACTTACAGTATCCAGTCTCTGGTTCTGGGGGCTGAAAAACAATATGTATACATATATATTAAACGTAAATACAAAGTGGACAAATGCTATTTGGAAGAGGAGAAAATAAAAAGATTTGAAATAAATAAACAACATATTAACAACATTATTAATATGTTACCGTTTTTATTTGTGTATCATCATGGGCTCCTGGATCCTGTAAGGAAAGAACAGTAGAGTCAGACTGCTGAAATTGTCAAAAGCAGGGTGCATTATTTGCTCCAGCATATACATCAATCAGGATGAGAAGTCCTGATGTCATGTTTAGGTGCTTCCTACATCTGGATAATGAATGTAATGCTTTTTACTTTTGCTACTAATCATTTTTAAACAGTTATATATGAAACAATAGATTCACCAGCAGTTTTTCCTTATTCTCAAGCCATTGGCTATCTGCCAGCATCTCCATTTTCTGTCTCCGAAGAGTCTCCTCCATACGTTGCTTGTCCAGTTCCCACAGCCGCTGAGCATCCTCTACACTGGATGGCTCAAACCCAAAAGCTCTTTCCTAATAAAAGTAAAGAGAAGCAAACATGTAATGTAGGATCATCACAGCAAGGCCTGTTAGTTATTCTACCTGAGGACTAAATAAAAAATGGCATAACTGTGGCCACATGCTGGTGCTGGAGACCACCAGAAGATCAAAAGCAAAAAAAGCCGGCTTACAAGTATTATTTTGCTCTGATGAAACATGATTTCAGCTTTCCTATAAAAAAGTTTCTATATCTTATTTGCGACACAGAAGATTGTTTTTGTGTAGACCATGCATTTAGGTCAAACATGACTCTTACCCCCACGCTGCAGCGCCGCGGGGACAAAGGCAGGGTCATTGTGCTGCTGCAGATGTGTGTTGATCGGAAGGCTGGTGGGCGAGCGAGCACAGGTAAACTAGCACACAAATAGTCGGGTAGCTGGAAAGTTGGCCGCAAAAGAATGAACATATGCAAACAAGCAAAACCAAACCACATTAGCCGCACATCGAGAGAGTTTTTTTAGATAGTGCTGCTTACAAACAGCTAACCATACACACGTTAACATACAGGAGCACGAAAATGAACAGAAAAAGAGCTAAATACACAGAAAGATTGAAGCGCAAATGCAATGGCATGAAGTTGACTAACAGGAAGTGCTGAAAGAATAACTTGCATAACAACAGGAGAGCTGGCAAATATTACAAATTTCAGACTTTTATAGAATGCATTTATAATTTGGGTCTAAAGAATTATCAAGCAATAACAAATAAAAGGCAGTTAAATTGTATACCTGATTATGTAGTCTTGGGTTAATAGTGTTAAATTCTCCGGTTCTCTGTCTTGATGGCTATTTCAAAGAAAAGAGAACAAAGATTAAGCAAAGGTTGACCAAATCTCTTTCTCTGAAGTAAGTGGTTGATATGTGTGTACTTAGACAACGAGTTTGTTCAAAGCGTTAACAATTCTGCCAAATCATGCAGATTTTAGTTTAGGCCAAAAAGAGAATAAGCTCTATTCTGAAGATGTCAGAGAGTTACGTGAATTACAAAAGCAGAGACATTTCATTCTAACCTTTCATTTTGGATGATGCAGGCTAATGTAAATAAGTATTTTGTCCAGCAAAGCTGTCTGACAGTTTAATGTAACCACAAAATACAATACATATAAATACAAATATATAAATACATAAGCATTGCATAAATAATATAGCATAAATGGAATAATTCAGATTTTATGATGTCAATTTACTGTAAAGATACCAACTTTGAAAATAGCCCTATGGTTGTATTTCTGGTGTAATGTCTAAATATTCTTACAAGAACCATTAGAGATATTACAATGAACTGCTTATAAGACAACAGACATATGAGAGAGCATATACAGCAAGTCATCAAGGCAGCTGGCTTCTGTTCTGAACAATGAATATAACAAGAAATCAAAATTATTGAAAAGGGTACCTTAGGTGGAGCATCAGCACTGGGCATCCTTGTGAGACGTGTTCTGTTCCTTTGCTGATCCACTGCCTGCTCTTGCTCCATCTTGTAAACATCACTATCAAACACAAGAAAAAATTTAGACTTATCATGCAAGTTACATTATTCTAAAAACACCAAGTCAGCATGTCCTACTTCAGTTTACAGACGAGTTGTGTAAAAGAGGGTCTCTCTTTGGGGTCATACGTCCAACAGCATGTCATGAGTGAGTAAAGGGCAGGAGGGCACAGTTCAGGCTTGGGCAGCCGCATGCCCTGTTCCAGCTGCATGATGACATCCTTGTTCTCCAGCCAGAAGAAAGGCTGCTGACCCCGACTCATAATCTCCCACATACACACAGCTGAAAACCAAAGTAGAGTAGTGATTAGTGCTGAATGCTCTCACATAAAACAAAGAATCATCATAAGTTTCCTTCTTTCACACTGTGTAAAAGTTGCAAACAGTCATCTTGAAACTACCAAAGTGTTCACAGAATGCTTAAGTTTGCTTTTCTATAAAAGAATACTCATTAATAAGCATTTAAACGAAAGAGGTGGGCAGTGTATCCAAGATGATTGTAGTTTGCTCAGGGATATGTAGCAGCAATAACAGAAATTGCATACCAAACATCCAGACATCACTAGCTGAGGTGAATCGCCTGAAATTAATAGACTCAGGAGCCATCCATTTGATAGGTAGTCGACTCACAGAAGCTTTAAACACAAAAGAAATATTCAGCTTGGGTGATCACAGTAAAAAAAATATCAAATCATAGTGTTCTCTCAATGTCCAATGTCTTAAACAGTAAAACAGTTTTGTATGTTTTTTCTGCATTTGATTGCAACAATTATAGTTTATGTTGTAGTTACCTTTATAGTACTCTTCATCTTCTATGTACCTCGATAAACCAAAATCACCCAGCTTTACACAATCTGGTTTAGCAACTAGAACATTCCTTACAGCAATATCTCTGAAACAGAAGAAAGTTTTGTGTTATTTTTCGTACATTTATAAAACTATATGGTTTTGTACAATTGTATGTACTTTGTGTTGATTTTATTATAGGCAAAAAAACACCTATTTTTGACAACATATGAACGTGTCTTGAGCACCAAACAATTGCACACATTTACAGGAAGAAAGGGACACAAGACCATAACCTTCGTACTATACTACATGCTGATATAGCATATTAAAAAAAAACCACAGTACACAATAAGTCTAGATACTGCTCGTGTACACGATCTGAATACCTTGTAAATGGAAAGTACCTATCCTCCCTTTAACATTTATACATACTACAACACCATGAATTAAACAGGAAATCATGTGACAGATGTGTGATTACAAAAGTTACATCCTGCCATTAATAATACTTTGTAACCAGTTCATATATATATATATATATATATATATATATATATATATATATATATATATATATATATATATATACTTTGAAAATCCTCCATATATTATGGCAGTTGTTTGTGCACTTTCTATGAAAGAAATTAGTTATTACATTTAATTAGAACTAGAAGTCAGTAGATGAACAAACTAAGCAGAAATGGAACAAAAGGTCCCAGGGAGGTTGTGCTTTGTGGGTTTTAGTGACTAGTGTTTGTGTGATGAAGTGATAAAATGAACTAGATTGTGGGTGTCTAGAAATAAAATGCATCTAACCAAAAAAGACTCTGCTGCACATGTGTAAGTGGAGTCCGAAAATGTTTTAAATATTATTAAATACATTAAGTTGAATCTGGAATCCAGAGTGTCTTAGAATGTGTACTCCAAACTTTTTATCAAATTGGGTCTATACCTGTGTACCATATTTACACCCTCCAGGTAAGCCAGAGCCTTGCAGACTTGTAGGCTGTACAGGATGAGAGTTGCATTGGCCAGTTTGTGCTGGTTCTCGATCAGATAATTACCTAGCTAAAGGAAGTGCATTGTGTAAAGTTAGGGTTAGGAGCAAATACATAAATGAGTCATAAGCATGAGTCCAATTGAGTCACGGTCAATGCTTTATTTCTCAACATACATCACAGAATGGTTTCAAGAAAAGATTCTAAATAAATATATTTTTTCATTATGATTTTTCTCTCTCTCACCTCCCCAAACTGGTAAAGTTCCATTACAATCCAAACTGGGTCCTCCTCGATGATGCCAATCAGTCTTACAATGTGGGGATGATCAAGTTTCTTCATGATCACTGTGATAAAGCATTAGGTATCATTTTTACATCAGATACAATGTGTTTATTATTTGACTTTTCTTTATAACGTAAAAATAAAAAAGGCATTACCGGCTTCACTCATAAACTTTTCTTTGACATCAGCTGAACAGTCCTTGCATGTCTTCACTGCAACACTCACTCTCTCTCCTGTCTGTATTACAAGGCCATATTTATTCATTAGGTTACAGCCTGCTCATACTGCATTCAAAACTGTTATGATTAATGTCAAAGGTCAGTGCATTTTGATACAGAGTTAACCCATTAAAATCCCTGGGGCTGTCACATAACTACATACTCAAAATAAATAAATAATTAAATAAAACACAATTGAAATTGTGTGTGGTGGATTTTTTTTTGTTACATTACTTGACCTTAAAATATATATTTCACACATATATTGCTGGTTAAAACAATGAATTAGAAACATTCAATTAATTTTATTGGAATTTTAACTTGAGCCTGAAGGAAAAAAGAAATTAAAACAAACAAATGAACCTCTTGTTCAATTCTCACATGCTCCACATAACACTTTGCTCTGTTTCTCTACTCGTTGATAGAATTGGTTTGGCCACCTGCTGAAAGTCCCTGCTTTGAGGAAGTGTGAGCTGATTTGTGTCTATAAATAAACATTTTATGATGTAATTTTGTTCAGTTTTTAGGAAAGAAATTGAACCAACAAACAGACCACAACCCAACTGTCTACTCATCAACGCTGTACATTTTTGAAAACCTCTAAATGGAAAGGACAAGATCTGTGCTGTTACAAAACCCTATAAAAAAACATCAAGAATTTAACAGGAAATAATGTCATGTACATTACAACCTAGAAGAATTTGCTGCTGAAAACTTGTGCCCTTCAGACTTAGAATTACCATTAAAAAATAGACACAATAAAAGCCTAAGTTGCTGATGAACTGTGACCGGGATATGAACATTGTGGGTTTGAGCCCGAGTAGTGTTGCAGTAGAGTTAAAAATAAACTTGTTCTCAGTAGCTAGCAAAAAATAGTGATATAGAATGTCATATACCATGTTTGCAACCTCCATGTGTGAAAACAAACACTGTATTAAACGTTTTAGAGGCATAATCTACCCTTCAAGAAACACATTGTAAATTTTATCAGGTATTTAGCTTTTATTGTTTGAGTCTATGACAAAAATGTATATGTACAATATCTCACAAAAATGAGTACACCATTCACATTTAAATAACTCAACATACAGCCATTATTGTTAAAATTGCTGGCAACAAAATGAGTACTTGTTGCAGTGTGCGGGACATAGTCTGAGCACTGACAAGTGGACCTTCTGCTTCTGCAACCGCTAAATCAATGCTGGCAGCACTCATGCGTCTGTTTTTTTAAAACAGCTTCTGCACCTGACGCACAGCATGAAGACTCAACTTCTTTGATTGAACCCCTGCAGGTCTTGGATCCAGAAAACCGCTGTATGTTTCTGGCCACTGTACTGTAACTAGGTTTTAGGGTTTTACCGATCTTCTTATAGCCTAGGCCATCTTTGTGGAGAGCAACAATTAAAATTCTCAAATACTCAGAAAGTCTTACCATGAGAATTGTACTCAATGCACCAAATTTTAACTGCTCTAATACAAGATACACAAATTTGTATGGTCCTGTCGAGCAGACAAAAAAAAATTTACATAATGAATAGGACATCACTTAGGGTGTACTCACATTTGTTGGCAGCTATTTTGACAATAATGACCGTATGCTGAGTTAGAGGACAGTAAATTTCTACTGCTATACAAGCTGCACAGTGACTACTCTAAAATATATCCAAGTTTTGTTTCTATAGTATTGTCCCTTAAGAAGACATACTAAAATGTTTGCTAAAATGTGAGGGGTGTACTCACTTTTGTGAGATACCATATATGTGTAATATGTATTTTGTATTTAAATATATAATGAGCCTTTAAATAATAAAAAACATTTTTTTAATAATTTTATGACATAAATTACTCACCTTGCTTTTGTAAACACCTTCATTAACCTCCCCAAAGAAACCTTCACCAAGGATCCGGCCAAGGACAATGCTGTCTCTAGAAATGCTATGCCTGTCCACTAAAGAACAAGGAGGATTACAGTTCCTCAGGTTTTCAAAAGAAAAATTCATTTCGTATAATTTCAGCAAAGCCGCAGTTAATATAAACATTTTTAAAAACAGCATGTACCTGTATCGGGCTTATCATCGGGTATCTCTGCATATATGTCTGAGCCTGTAGAATGCATAAAATGCATTATCGTTTTTTCAAAACTCAAATATTTTACTGAAAATGTTGCAAAAATTAAAGAAACGATTGACATACTCATGTTTGATCTGCAGAAAGAGGTACCCTCTTTACTTACACTGAAAATAAACAGTAAATTCTTCATTGGACATAAACCTTGCATATATTTATATACATAAACAGTTTGTATACATATACACAGTGCTTGTCAAAAGTTTGGAAATATCTAATGGTTTATGTGTGAGGTGGTAGCTTAATGGTTAAGGTGCTGTGTTACTAAATAAAAGGACAGGGGTTTAAGCCCCGGTATTGCCAAGCTGCCACTCTTGGGGCTCTTGAGCGGGGCCCTTGAGCAAGACCCTTAACTCTCTGTGCTCCAGGGGTATTGTTACATGGCCCTTTGCTCTGACCCCAGATTCCTATGTGAAGAAACCATTTCAATGTGCTGTAAAGTACGTGATAAGTAAAAAGAACCTTTCTTTCTTTATCATTATTGTGGGACACATGCATATTCCTTTTGCCCAGATGTAACAAATTAGGTAATTTTAATGGCATGAAAATTTCCTCTGATCAAACAAATATACAAAAGTCCAAATGTATATTTATTAGGGCTGTCAAAAATTTACGTGTTAGTAATGCGTTAACGCATATTAATTTTATAGGCAATTGTATTAACATGCAATTAATGCAGCGTGCATTTGTTTCACCATTTTTATAAAAAATCTAAATAAATCTAACAAAAGCCAAATTAAAAACTTCAATGCAACACATTTATTTACGATGTCCTTTCTTTACTTATATAAAAAGATATATACTAAACCGAAAAATATATTTTAATCACTAAACATTTGTTTTACTGATGCACCACGTCTTAAATCAAGCAGCAAAATCAGCCGTGATGCAAACATCCGGCAATTAAAACCGTCCGTGTGGAAACATAGCAAAAGTTCTATGCTCTATGTTGAGTATGGTTTCACTAATAATAAATATACATTTGCATAAGCATCCATATTTGTCCATGCCCATGTTGATTAGAGTATTAAAAACGTGAACAGTATTCATTTATGGTACATTTAAAACAGATTAAATTGTGCAATTAAGTTGCAATTAATCACGACATTCATGCAATTAATCGTAATCGAAAAATTTTAATCTACTGACAGGCCTAATATTTATATATATATATATATATATATATATATATATATATATATATATATATATATATATATATATATATATATTTAATTTTTTTTTTTTTCCACAGAAAAATCTTTCCTTAGCATGAAAAGCTTTACACCCTCTTGGCATATAGACAGGTTGTTTTTCCAAACTTTCAGCTGAAATACTTTGCAATGCCTCTTGTAAAACTTGCCAAAGATCTTCTTTATTAGTCGGATATTTCTTTTTAACCTTGTGATCCAGTTTATCCCAGAGCAGTTCAATTTAGGTCCGGCAACTACACAAGCCGTTTCATAACAGATAACACACCAGTAGACTGTTTGCACTCTAAAAAACGCTAACAGAGCTTTGATGTTTGCTTCAAGTCATTGTCTTGTTTTATGGGGAAATTTGTTCCAATTAGTCATATTTAAACAAAACTGCATGGCACTGTATGTATGGCATTTAAGTATGGAATAAGAGCCATGTTGGTTCAGTATTTAACCTACATGTACAAAACATTTGAAGTGTAACATGACTTATCTACATGTATTTCACCTATTGTTTTGCCTAAGGTGACATTAATACAGTTAATTTACCTACCTTGCAACAAAAAAATGCATTTGTCTCTCGAAAACAATAAAAAACTAGGTGTTTCCAAACTTTTTACAGGGACTGTATATAAAGTTTCAATATGTAAACCAGGCAGCATTTACTCACCTCTGAGGAATAAGAGGTAGCGTATTTCTGGCTTCTTTTTCTGGAATATAATATGGTAACATTTATATATATATATGTTGGTACACAATAGCACTAACAAAATCCAATGTTTCAGCTAATTTGAAACGAGGATTGCAGTCTGTTGAGATTCTATTGAATTGACTTCATAAAACAGCAGCTTTTCTTACTCACCTTTTTTTGATCTCATGATAAATGAAGTGTCTTTGCCACTTCCTAAACGGCAATAACCATCTATCAGGTCAGCCATGTTCTCAGCAATTGCTAATGAGGCTGTGTTGATGGACAAAGGCTGTAGGTTTAACATAATAAATCTGGCATTAATACAGAAGCTTTCAGTTAAAATGATTAAAGGCTTGCAATTTTCCTGATCAAGCCTATTTGCTAAATGAAATGACTATATGACTATATGACTATCCTTTACTTTAGAACATATCCCAGCATTTCATTCAAGAACACACATTTTAAAGTGCCATGATACTAAATGACAAGAAATCTTACCTGTTTTACTCCCTGAATTTCTATATATAACAGAGCCTTTCCATCATTCTGAAGGGAACATTTGATCTTTTGAATTTGTGTGAAATCGGCTAAACATATGGGCTGTGAAAAGGCAGAGAATAATCAAATTAATGCATAAGAAAAGAAAAGTATACAATATCTGCTAACGAATAAAGTTGCTAAAGCATTAGAGTATAGATACTGTAGATATTTTTGTTTCGTGAAAGTTTAAAAGTGTATATAGTTTAAACATAAATGCTTTACACTAGACTAACAGAAAAGTTTGTTTTAGGTTGGTGGTTTTCGAAAATTATAATACATACCACTGAATTCTTGTCAGTGCGTTGACAAATGCCTTTAGAGCCAATAACAAGATCTACAGCCAAACTCCATCCTTGCTGCATTTATGTAACAAAGGCAGTTAACCATCGATTACATAGCAATTTTTTCGAATAGTGATATGTGGAATATAATGACCTACATATGAGACATGGCAACCCTGTTGTAATATGAAAGATTAATAGTTGTTTGACACATTAGTCTGATCTAGGGTTTTTATATAATAAATTGCATTAATTACAGGGTATGGTGTATGGGGGAAATTGCCTTATATTGATAAATAAATCCTATCAGTCAGTCTTCAAAGTCATAGCTACATAGAGATAAATAAGCAGAAATAAAGAGGTCTTACCACTAGCTCACATGGAAAAACTTCCTCATCAAAGCTGGAAAACAGTGAGAATGTTTCAAAGAACTTCATAATGCACTGCTCCTCCCTTAAAGATGAATACTGCTGGAATGTTTGCTGGATCATTTTCTTGAGTTGCTTTGGCTGTCAAACAAATGAATTAGTGACTGATAAAGCTTTGTGAGTGAGAATGAGAACAATTACTTTACCTGAATGTAATGCAATAAAAAAAATATTTTACCTTCATACTGTTGATCAATTCTTGTGGAAAGAACAAGTCAAGGCCCACTTCTTTCCTAAGAAAAAATATGATGAATGCAATTTAGTCAGTTTTGTAAAGAGTTATACAGACAGTGACCGAATCATGAGGTGTTTTCAGATCTAACTTACTCGAGAAGCTCAAAATTAGATTTTTTTTCCAATCCATTGGCATTCATATCCTTGTAAAATCTCCTGTTTGGCAAAATGTAGAAATGACATGAATTTTTTTTAACTGTGATCTTTGAAAATGTAAATGCTAAAATAATACAGCTATAAAGCCGTGTGGATCGTTAGAGGGATCTTTTAACAGCAGAAGTAATCAAATTTATGCCTTATAAAAAATGTACAGTGTTTTGCAGAACACTGGTACCTGATCTCTAAGCATCCCAACTGTAAGGCCATGCCATCACTGACTTTACTGGCACAGTGCTGCATGTAGTCACTGCGGACCTATAAAAAAAGTTACAAAAACAGATTAATTTTGCAAAGTTTTGCTCAAAACTACACACCGAGCTTTTGTAATATCCCACACTAACCTGCTGGTAAAAATACAGCATGGTAGTTTTATCTTCTTTCAGCTTCTCCAAGAAATCAGCAGGGATGTACCGGATTCTCAAGTCATATCTGATTATTTTTAAGAGACACAATAAGCTAAGAAAAAAAATACTTCACATTGCAAAAGAACTTGTGAAGGAGTTTGGAGCACACACCTCCACTCTGCCTCCACATGCTGCTGCTCATACTTCCTCTCCACTTCACTGACTGTCAAGTTTGGATGGAGCCAGTGCACTTCATCTGATTTGAGGTGTTTAAGCCGCAAGCCATAGCAGCCAGTGAACTTGATGTTTGGACCAAGCCGTCCACTTTCTAAAATAGATTGGATAATTGCCTGCAGAGTAACACAGACATTTGCATCGAATATTAACATATACATTTTATTAGGTTAATTCCTTACCAAGTCACTCTTGCTATGCTATAATGTAATAATGCCAGTTTTTTCATTCGATTAAAACGATTTAAGAATTTTAATATATAATATATATATAAGACTTTGGTATCTACTTTATGTCTATGACACATGTGGCAACACTTTTAGCTCACCAAAGTACTATTTTCCTGGTTATATCAATATTTTATACATTTCTTTTTGTGTTTAATTCTCTATTTGGTACAGGCAAAAATCTATGAGTTTGTCATATCCATAACACCAAAACTGCCCACTGTAAATTACCTTGATGGCCAATAATAATAAAAAAGTATTATCCATCATTAGTAAATTCTAAGAGTTAAAATTGCAAGATATATACCAATTTTTTTCTGCAATTAAAATCAAAACAAAACCTCACACTCACCTTAATTTCCCAAGAACCATCACATTTGACAAGTTTAAAATTCTTTCCCAGATTAAAGCTGTTGCTAATAAAGCACACTTTGAGGATCTTCACTGTGCCTGCATTCTCGCTAAACACTTCAGAGCGAGGCCTACTCTTCTGCTGTGGTTCACTAGGTGCTGGTTTCCAGGACAGGGTTCTGCTAACTCCAGACATTGCCATCTCCACTGTCATAACAGAGGCCTCTTCATCTCAACACCAAATCTGCAATACAGATGTAACAAAAGCAGCATTGAAGAGTTGGAGGGTGTGCTAGTGGTAGTAACCTTGAAAAGACAAGTGTTGCATAACAGACAGAAGCCTTGCATTTCAAAATCAGGCTCACTGGCACAAATCCTGATATTCCGACACGTTAGCACATGACAAACCATACCTCATCATCATCATGACGCCCACAGAAATAAACGTTTGGTCCACAATTCCCCACAGCTATTATTTGTTCCTCTAATGAACAATTTGCAAGAGGCTCTATAAATTTGTTTCAGGAATATATCCATTTGCTAAATCTTTTGGGATTATATTGGCTGTATATTTGGGATCAATGTCCTGTTAAGACACCAATATTCTCACCAGTTTCTTGTCTGATTAAATTCTCCTCTAACACATGGCTATGTTTGATTCCTTCTGTGATGTGTAATGACCAGTACTATTTGCAGTGATAAATCAAGACGTTTTACATGGGGTTCAGGAACCAATACAGTCATCTTTACTGTTCTGTTATGGAACTCTATTTTGTGCGATGTAGCTCTATGTTGTTTTATGAGGGACCAGGGTCCTGGAGAAACGTTGTCTCATTTCACTTTGTACTGCGTTAGCTAAATATGGTTAAAATGACAATAAAACCTTCTTGACCTGACTTGCAATGCAGTTCTTTGCTTAACTGTTGTTCCAGATGCTTTCTGATCATCCTGCAATTCTGTGATTAGTTTTAACCTGCACCTTATTAAACCAACTGTACTTACAGTACAGGGATATTTTATGTATTTTCTACATGCTATAATTCTGCTTGTTTAATTATGTTGTTCCCTGAGAACTTTCAGAAGCACCTTTGTTGTGATTGCTATTTGTTCCTTGAAATCTTCCTAACCTGTGGCAGCATTGTTTTTAATAAAACCAGGTGAAATTTACAGAACTTTTCCTGTACCATTTCTAGAAAAATATTTTTTTAAATGTAGCCCTTGCAGCTAGTTAGCAAGTTAGTGCCTACAACGTTATTTTAAATATATGTTTATGCTATTAGAATTATGTGTGCAAATTATAATTGGATTTACACTAAAAATACATTGATTAACAAAAAATGTGTTCCTGTTTTTTCTATTTCCTTGTTAAAACACCTGACTATGACAATAGGAAGTGAAATATATTTTTTTTCTTCTGACTGGACCACATCTAGCCCTTTAGAGCACATTAATAATTTTTTTGTATTACATAAATCATTTATTGTCATTGAGTGTGTGGTAAAAAAGGATTTATTGCTGTGTTGTTTAATGTCTACATTTTGTTGCAACTACAAAACAGATGGAGCCATTTTAACCAAACAGAAACTATAGAGTCTCACTAAAAGGCAGAAACGTAAAGCTGGTTTCCTGTTCACTTTAATTCACCGACCTGTTACACTGCCTGTCAGAAAAAAAGCAGCAAAATACGAGTAAAAATATATAGATAACTATTGTATAAATAACTTTTGTAAAAATAGCAAAACAAAAGCTCTGCGAAACATAGCTAAAATTCAGTTATATGTGAAAACACGTTGTAAACTCCTCTATGTTACCTTGTTACCATTTGCAGCAACAGAACATACATTAATGTTTGTCATTGCTTCTCTAGAAATTCAATGCAAGCCAGGTTTTTCAGAAGCCAGTGATGGATGGACAGACATGTCATGTCAAAACTGTACTGCTTAGATTGCTGTGCAGTATTTTTTCTTGTATAAAAATAAGTTACCAAAGCCATCGTGCCAGCTGGTTAAATTATATCCAGTTCCAGAGTATTGAGATCTAAGACTGATGTGGTAAACAAAGCATACAGAGTGAAAGCCTCAGTAGTGCCACTTCCCTTCTAAATGTGGCCTTTGACATTAGAATGCTTAGTTGTTGCACACACAGCAACATTTTTCAATTTCTGTTTATAACAGAAAAAATATAATATTCATGGTTTATTTTAAAATATGCACATCATCTAAACAGCACATGATCTATGTACTATGATGTAGGGCTACAGTAAAGCTCGAAAGATATGAGAATGCACAATAATAATATTAATAATAATATAATATAATATAATATAATACAATACGATATAATATAATCGCTTGTGCAATCACTCACGTTTCTGTGTATCAGTTTATATGATTCATCACTCATGTATTCAAGTGTGTTTGCAAAGATATTTATGATTATATAAGAGAAGTACACAATCTGAGACCCAACGCTTCATATAATTATAGCCTACATACCTAAAAGCAAAATAACATGGACGCCTAAAAGTATTTAAAACTTAATTTAGCCCCTGAATCAAAAACTATTCATTCCTGTTTTAGAAACTGTATTGCCCTTAACTAATAAAATTATATTAGATCTCTAACAAACATAGATTACAATGGATTAAAATCTCTCTTTACGCTTACACCTATTTCAAATCTCAGACTCAACTAAACTGACAAAAAAGCAGATCATTTCGAGTAAACCGAGTTATAGTGTAAATACAAAAGCAACCCAACCACACTTTCAAGTAGCTTAATGACAAATGGATGACAAAAGAAGTTCAACACCTACACACAAATGATGTGTAAAACTCACAACAAAGCGTTATTCTATCTGTTATGTAATAGTTAAAAGAGTCAAAAACTGACATGAACACTATGTAGGATTGAAGCTGGTTACTTAATTACAAGCAGTTGAGTACTTTTTGCCCAGATGTTCTCCTAGGACTTTTATAGTATAAATGGTAAATTAGAAGAGCAACAATAGGGCACATTTACTACAATTCGCTTTATAAGTTTCACACAGAGATTCGGCTTTCAATTTTACAGATCGCATCATTACAGGCGCACAAATAACACGTAGGTCACGTGCTTCAAAAGCAACATTTTTTGTTTCGATCATAAATATTTCCTTCCATTATATTTGCACATTTCTTTATAAGCCGATGTGAAAACCAATTGAGATAAGTACAGTGAAGGGTTACATTAGATTTTGTCTCGTTACTTCCTGTGTTTTTACGGGTAGTAAGCAAACAGGTTGTGCCTTATCTAAACAATTAACGGTAAAGTTTCTTTACAAAACCGAATAAATAAATGAAAATGATTGTTGAATGACTGACTGACTGACCTGTTCAAAGCTGCTCTGAACACATTTCTCCTTCGGGTTCTTGTACTGTTTGTAAAATTGCCTAAAACTTCTCAAAGAGCCGGTTGGTGCCACTACTATTGCTCAGGGTAAACTGTTTGCAGAATACTAAATCCTCATGCGCACGCTAATGTACTAAACAGTATGAGAGAACAATACGCCATAATACTTTTATAACGCCATACTATTTAGTGTGACAGTATGCAATAATGAACGCAGACAGAAGCCACACCCGCAGTTTCTTTACAAACTTCCTTATTTCCGAGCAGTTTCTCAATGTGCTGCTGCTCTGTGCTTCAATGTGCGTTCGTAGTTAGAGATGCCGTCTGTTCTTGCCTTATGGTATGTATTATTAATTGTGATTAACAGTTTAACTGACCTAGACCTGCAATCCCTTTTATACTAAATGACTGGGCTTTCAGAAGAAATGAGTAATGCCAGAGAGATGTTCAGGTGACTTCCTAACAAGAAACCAATTCAGCCGAAAATAAAAAAAAGAACCATTAGCCCGATAAACAGGATTTAGTTAATACTTATATTGTTGATTAGACGTGCAATAATCTCCTTTTGGTGCAGTTTGTCACTTCTAACTTTTGTAAGAAAGAAAAGTTGTACAAAAAGGCTACATTGCCATCATGTGGAGTAATGATGTGGTGCAAACAATACACATGGAATTCACCAATTAGTGATAAAGACTATCTGAACACACCCCAAGCAGTCAGAAGCTTTTAAGACAAGAGTCTGTTTTACACTCGAATAACTGCACTTGAAAAATAAAAAGATGTAGTTCATGAAAATGATTTCGAAAGAAATGTGTACAAACTTGTAGAAAGGCTACTCATTGCCATTGTGCACCTGCTGTTTATTGAAATAAAAATTGTCATTGATACCCTGTTACTAAACATTGTACATAGTATTAGAGAACACAGAACAATTATGCTTGACCATCTGAATTGAATTTGTTATTTTGCAGAAAGACATGATGTGTGTTGGTTTAGCAATTTCTACTGACCAAATTACATATCACTAAATAGCCACATGAGATAATCAATTCTAAAATTGGTGAATCAGGAAGGTATTACGTGAGCTATAAGTCAGAGGATAATTATTCTCTTAGTTAAAAAAATGATGCAAAAGTATAATATTTTTTAAAAGGGCAGTTTTGTTGTAATTCTTTGTACAGTTTAAAAAATACAAAAGTATGTCCACAACTCTTATAATTCTGGTCTACAGGCAGGTTTTGCAATGAACAGCATAACACTTAGGTTGAGAAAATAGTTTGTGGTTATGCTCAGGAAGCCTCAGAGCATAGAGAGAAAAAGACTGCATTTCCTGGACTTCCTTAAACCCCCCTAAGCTGTCAGAAATAGGACTTAATATAGGAGATATCTAGAATTCCTTAGTCAGCAGTACATATGTTGACTTCCTCCGTTTGGCCAACATCTCAACATCATTTTTTCTTTAGTTATCGTTTTTCTAAGATTATGTTTTTGGACAACGCTGAATGTGTAGTAAATGCTGCCTTTGCTGACTTGGCTTACAAAGTGGACCAAACTTATTGAAAGCAGTAAACAGAGGTAAGCCAGTGATCATATTGCTATGTTGCAGTTAAGACAGCAATTTGCAAATGATACTTAGTTAACATGTTTTTGATTAGCCATCATGATTGCAATTTAGATTAAATTGAATTAGATTAGAAAGCAGTATGCATATAGTAGTCGTGCTTCATTTTTTTATTACATTTTTTTTTACTGGTAGTACATGAGCTGAGATGTCTGTGGTTGGTATATACAGGTAATAATTAAATTAAGTTCACTTGAATATAGTGTGTGTGTGTGTGTGTGTGTGTGTGTGTGTGTGTGTGTGCGCGTGCGTGTGTGTGTGTGTGTGTAATTATCATGTGTGTATTGGTGATTATAACAGATGAGCGACAAATTAAATTATAAACAACATAATGCATCTACAAAAAGTAAAAAACTTTTAATAGGACAAAAGGCTGTCACTGCAAATATCGACTTGGCATGTTTATTTATAAATTTCATATATATTAATGTCTCATGTCATTAGACAGATGCCAAATTTAAAAACAAACTGGTGGTTAGGTATTATTGTAAGAGGTATTGTGCTTGAATAGAGTAAGTATTAAGAAGGGTCCCTGCAAATTATTACAAAGTTCTAACTTTATTCTGTAACGAAATGCTTGGAATCCAAATGGAAATGGCCTCTTCCAAGATGACACTTTTATTCATAGGGTATTTAGGCTCACTGAATGGTTTATGAGTATGAAAGGTAAATGTAAATCATACGCTAAGGCCTTCACAGACACCAGATCCCAACGCATCGATGGCAGACTAAGATATCATGCCGTGTTCTCCAAAACCCTTATCAAAACAACAATTTATGGAATATCTCATAAAATACTCTCTCCGGTATTGTTCCAGAAAATTGTAGTATCGATGCTACTGTGCATGAATGCAATTTTCGAAGTTTGTAGCATCCTAATACCTTAATAAACATTTTATGTTCTTTTAATTCTGCAAATTTTATATATTTAGTATAGCAGTCTAACACATACAGTATTTTAGTACAAGGCCTTTTTGAATTATAAATTTGTAATAACTGCATAGAAATTAATAACAATTATAGGTTAGAGTAGCCAATTGTTGCATTGTTGCTGCATTAGGTGTACAATAAATATGCTGCTAGTTAATACATATAATAAACAACATATATAAACGACTAGGTGAGAACAAATGAACTACTAGTGACTAGGAAGTTAGTCATGCAACTTGATCCTTTTGAATTAAGGAAGTGAATGTTCCAGTATAGATTTTGAGTGGGCTGCAAACAATACAGACTCTATAGAAATATAGTAAATAAGCTGTTACTAAGAAAACTATTTATTTTTTTGTCTGTTTCATAATAAGCATGCACACTTTAAATAGACTGACAATTTTTGTTATACATTGTTTGTAATTTTATGTTTCTTTTATGTATCGCATATGCAATCAAGGTCAAATGGAAAGGTCTTATAGTTGTTCCACTAAGTGGCTAAAGTCTTTGACATTCACTATTCACTTAGTCACACAGCACAGTAAACTAAGGATGGAAACTCTCAAAACCACAAAGCCACTCGAGCCATTTGCGACTGAAATGTTTTATCTGATTCGCAGATTAACTCAGTAACCTGGCTATTTACATTACCTTAAAATACATTTGCATATATTTTCTGTCTAAATTATGCCATATTACTTCGAGTACAAGGACTGCTAATGTGATTATAAAGTATCCTGGGAAACGGTTGTAGGCCTGCTCGTGTTAGTTCCTAATAAAGTGCATACACAATTTTGGAATCAACCCTAAATGTGTTAGACCAATAAGACCAATTGTGAATGACATCATCAATACTTTAAAAAAGTGTTCATTAGTGTCAATAACTTTGCCACATATCTTTGTTATTATTCAAAATATAAATCTTTGTGTTCAGTGTCAATAAAAATACATCATAACATCAATCATAATACAATCATGTTTGTTAATAATTTTAGAATTTATTAGATTAGAGAAATTCATTTCATGCTTCAATACAGGTCTGTAGTTTAGGTCTTGAAATAGCAGATTGTTACAGACATGTTGATTTATTCAGATAAAGTAACTTACCGGGCTTTCATAAGTTTATTGGTGATCTTTGTATTAAAGTCACAAGGTAGCAAACACACACACAAATAATTACTTTGTTTTGCGTATAGTCATGTGCTGCAATACAAAAGTATTTTGCACATTCAAAGAAATTCATTTAAAAAAATCCTTTGGAAAAAAGGCAATGAAATAATAAAGGATAGTTTTCGAAGAAAATTGGGTAGTAGGTTTTACAGAGCATCTTAAAGAATCTGCCACAGTTCTTATGGAGACTATGACTGTCTTTGACACACTTCTATTTTTACATTCAAAACCAAACAGATTTGAGAACTGTTGTGTATTATATAATATGCTGCTTTCTGTACTAACAAACATGTTACAAAAATGTCTGTGACATTTTGTTTGAAAAAAAATAATTTTAGGCCTTCAAGATGCTTCTGTATTGATTGAATAATACAATTAACTTAAAAAAAAGACCTATTTATAAAATAGAAAGATTTGTAACTTCTTTAGCATGCCTATAGACTTCTACACATTACTGTACATGCTGCATGTCATTTAATTATTCAAACTACTGCATATGACAGGAAGTGATAGAATAGTACATATCTAAATTACATACATATTCTTGAGTGTGGGTGAGAGAGGAAGTCTCGGACTGAGTCATGGTGTGACTTGTAGGTGCTAAAAAGACCAACTTACAGAAAACACACCATTCATTTTTACATGTGGACAAATCAGATTTATCTGCATTTATCTTAAGAACATCATTCCATACTGTATATGTTTTAAAAAAAAACTAAAAAGACTGAACTATTAACCATCTATGAAAGTAAAGTATAATTCAATTCAATTTCCAAGGCATTAAAGTGTTACTTTTTTCAGAGGTCACAAACTGACTGACTGTAATGGCAATTACATACAACCAACCTGTTTAACTTTAATTTGCCTATATTTTCCAAAACTTGGCCCTCTTTGATGGCAAACAAATCGAGAAAATACATGTACATAATTACTTTATACCATGATCAATAAGTTTCTAGTCTAGATATGATATCCAAGCAATGATCACTGGGTGAAACCAATTTTGTTGTGGTTTGCCATATGCACATGTAATCTGTTAACCAACTGAGGATGGTTATATGAGGACACATATAATGGCTGTATTATAAAATATGTTAGTTTAACTTTTTAAAAAGAGATTGTGTTTGGATTGGGGATTTAAATATAAGTTGCATAATTCTTGATACAACGCAAGCAAAACACTCTGGAAACAAAACTTGAACAGGATTTAAGCTTAGACCGAAACATTAAACAGTGTATATCTGTTGATGGAAAGCTGTTCCATAACTGTGGGGCACTGTCTAGTTTCCAACAAAGGACCTGCTGCTTTTGATGAAAGCAGGGTGTATATAAAAACAGACCAAATGTTCACTTATAACTGTGGTGCAAGATTTAGTGAATTATAGGTTATACACTGTGTATAAGATAGGGGTGATGGCTATAAAAAGTTGTCTCAGTTGCCCACTCTCTGGCAGTAAACATTGCCAGAAACTGCAAAGACTTGTCCGGAAGTCTTGAAGGTTCTACTTTGGCAGAATCCTAACTGAGAAATAATTAAAACACACTTGACCCTAAGAATTAAGAAATGTTAAATAATCATGAATTTTTTTCTATGTTTCTTACACTTAATTGTGAAGTTAAATGTAATCCTAAGAGGTAAGGCTATTCTTGCAAAAAAATTAATTTCTACTGGAAATAATACAGTAAGATTTTACTAGTATTTATAGTAAGATGTCTTAGCAAAAATTCATGTCTTAAGAATTGAGATTTAACTTGGACCATGCACCTTAGGAATTTGAGAATTGATTTGGACTTGCATGTGGAGTCTTGCATAAATCTCTATGTTCTTTTATGTGGAGTGTGAAGTTTCATAAATATTTGTTCCTTAAGGATTATCCTACTAATTGCTTGAATTTCTTATCATTTTTGTCTTTCAATAGGGAATGACCCCCACAGTCTTTCGACATTCACCATTTATGCAAGAAATACCTGGAAAATAATAATGGACAAATTTGTTAATTATATTGAATAAGTGCAATAAAATTCAGAGCAATTCTAACCCATAGGTAAATTTGCTTGTTAGGCCAGAATAAGAAGATTAGATTAATTGTTTGGTTTCGATTTTCAATATGACAGAAAACCTGTATGAGATTAATGACCTAACTAATGGTAGATCTGGTTATGCCATGCATAGTACAATGCCATTACAACCATCACCACTGTCTCCTCAAGTTAACCAAAAGTATATGCCATCTCCTACCACTCCACAAAATCAGCTTTCTCCACTACTTGACCTACGACATGATGAAGGATCTTGGGAACATAATCAACTTGAGAAGTCTGTCTCTTCCATGTTAACTGATACTATGAATTCTCATGTTGCCTACACCTTCAATGTTGCGGAAACTGTACATGGACTGGATTCCTTTTCCAAAGCATTTCCTGTAAAAAACCCAAATACTGTGTTTGGTAACAGTTTAAGTGAAAAAAATGCAGTAGACAATCATGTTCCAGAGATTTTGCAGTCACCCCAGAGAGGAACATCTTCATCTGGGTCAGATAGAGAGCCATTTAGTCCTGTAACCATGCAGAGTCGATCACAGCAGTGTCATAATCCGCTTGTGCACCCCCACATAGACAACCAAAATATGGCTCATAATCCCTATCAAAGCCACCAGCAATATTATGGATATCAACATCACAAACCCCAGCCGAGAGAGAACAACTCTGTGCCAGTTTACAAAGTACCCTACTACAAGTCTCAGAACCAATATCTTTTCCACCAGCAAGAAAATCAAATCCATCAGCAGCAGCTTACACCTTATTCATTAGCACAGCAAAAACAGCAAATACCACCAGATGTTCAAGAAGGCCATGAGTCTGTTGAATCACCAACTGATAGCTACACTGAGGACTATAAAACATCTGGGCAAACAGTTTTCCAGACTTCCAGTCTTCACAACTCCAATTTCCAGGGGTTACAAAATTTCTTCACACTTTCCAACCAGAGCAATCTCTACCAGCACCAACAGACTAATGAACTATCACACTCATTTCCTTTTAAGCAAAATCCATCTTTTGACGATCAGTTGGCATCTATTGATATAATGCCAGGTTTTTCCAATGCAAAGGAGGAGCTTTATATGGATTTAAACTACCACCACAAACAGGAGGATTTCTATAGTTCAGATTATCAAAGTGTGGGGTCAGGGGTCAATCAAACTGTTCAATTATCACCAGCTATGAGAGGAGGAGGACTTCATCATCTCAACTCTTACAAGTCATCTTGTGGACAGGTAGTACATGAAAAAAGAAGATTTGTGGTTCTATTTTGATTTCATTTTAGCACAATTTTACAAGTGTTTTCCTTTCTTTTATTAAGATGGACTCATCAGATATCCAAGAAGGCCAGTTTTTACCCTACTACAGGTTGGACATACACATTATTAGCAATTTGTTATTACATAATTTTTAAAATAGATTTTAAATTTTTATGTATGATTTTAGCTTATTTTGGTTGTTTTTATACTAGGATGGAAGCACAGAAGGCTGAAGGGGCAAAAACAAAGATGAAGTGCATTTTATGCCACCGGGAATTTAAGAGCTTGCCTGCTCTTAATGGCCACATGCGTTCCCATGGAGGTTTCAGGACACTTTCCACAACGTTTAAAACTGTAAGATCATTAACATTGAGTTACTAATAAAATTTAGATATATGATTTAAATCGTTTGTTGAGATTACATTTGAAAACTAATCATTGCCAAGAACTTCCCACTTTCACAAAAAAAGGCAACTTGATATGGCAAATGAAAAACCACAAGCCTTTTCTTACAGCCCATAAGCAACAGCCATAGATGCCAAAAATCACAAGACTAACATGAAATAATTTCGATTATTCTTTCAGTACTATTGGTTGATGAATTAAAAAAGGTTGAGTCAAAGTTTTATATTTCCCGCAGTATCACATGGTTGCAGCATAAACCAAATATCTTCATAAATTGTTCTAAAGCTAGGAAAATAATTATTTGATCCCCTGCTGATTTTGTAAATTTACCCTTACAAAGAAATGAACAGTTTAGAATTTTTATGGTAGGATTATTTTAACAGAAAGAGAAAGAATATTAAAAGAAATCCAGAAAAAAATATATATATTATATATAAATTATTATATAATTAAAAAAAAATACAAATTATATAAATTATATATATATATATATATATATATATATATATATATATATATATATATATATATATATATATATATATATATATATATATATATATATATATATAAATCAGCAAGGAATCAAATAATACTTTCCTCCACTGTATGTACAGTGTTAAGTAAATATCAACTAAGCAATTTAAAATGTAAATCTTATTCATGTTTAAATCATAACATTCTTCTTCCTTTTAGGTTTCCTTACAGACTGATGAACAAATTCAATTGTCTAAAGAAGTGATTTCAGGTGATCCCATTGTGTTCCCCGTGTCTATTCCTGTAAAGGATTACTCAGTTCCCTCCAGGCTTTCTAATAACTTTCATAACCACGTGAGCCATAATGATTTAAATGACTCAGGCGAGACTCATTCACAGCGACCAAAGGTTCCACCCTCACGTGTAAGTTTCTTTTCTTTTTTTTAATAATGGGAATCATTTATCAATCTTTGACTACAGTTGTGTGAATATGGCTTTTACAAAACTTACAAATTATTGTTTTTTACTTTCCTAATTAACTGATTTTCTTTTTATTCATGTGTGTACAGTATGCTGATGGCCCATCACCCATAAATTAAATGTCATTATTTTCATGTCACAGCATGAAAATAAAAAATATAATCAGGCCATGTTTACAGTGCAGAAAGTGAAAACAGTCCAAAAAAAATATCTCTCATTTATCTTAATTAAAAAATATATTATTTAGCGTGTCACATCACCTGAAGAGGTTAAAAATATGGAAGGATTTTGTGAAGTTGAACTTGGTATTGTCTGGCCACTGCAATATAGATCATGTCCAAATAAAATGGCTTGACACTAAAAAAAAAAGTAAAAAATGATTGCTGCATTTCAAACAAAAAGATTTCTGCTACCAGGGAATGCCAATCAATGACAAAGTTTTTCAAATCAGACCTGATGCCATGGTATCCAGCTTGATAAATGAATAATAAACAATAATATTTTGTAATTAAAAAATTGTTAAACCCACTGATGTGAAAAAAGTACAAATAATTTTGCTAATTAAAGCTATTTTGTGAATTTAATCACTCTAGGCAAAGAATTCAGCAAAGACTGGAGAATGTGCAGCAAAGCAAGAGAAAAAGCGGTATCGCCACTGCCTAGTGCCACTTTTAATTTCACCATGCGGTGCAGATATTGAATCCAGAGGGCCAGTGCTTTTCCAAAGCCAACTACGTTCACCAGGCAGCTGCGGAGATGACGTTCCATACACTCCTCCACCGATGCTCAGCCCTGTACGTCCAGGCTCTGGGCTTTTCACTAATGTTAATGCAGGGCATCCATGCACTGAAGCACAAACTGTTCCACGGGTTCGTTTGTGCAAGGACAGTAAGTGTCCACTTAAATATTCATATACTTTAAGACACACATATACACTAAACACAAAATATTCGTATGTGTCTTTAATATTTTTAATGTGTCACAGGTGACAAACGTGACTGCAGTGTAGCATTAGATTCAGGGGATAAATCAAGTAGCATTAAACCGTAAGTTAAAAAATGTGAATAATAAAAATAATTTATATTAAAAATGGAACAAGGAGTGAAAATAATGTAACATTTTCGGGAACTATTTTGCAGCCGGATCAATATTGGGTGCGAATTTCAAGCAGACATTCCAGATATTCAGAATCGCTCTAAAATGACAGACGACATCCATAAAGCTAATCTTCTGTGGACTCCTTTCCATTTGGATACCCCTGAGAAGCAGCAGAGAGGTAAACTCAGTTAAGACACTAATTTTAAATGTTACTGTAAAAGATTTTTAACTGAACAATACACTGATTTTAGAATACTCTAAAAATGTTACATATTCTGATGCCCATTTGTTTTACTTTGGCTGATCCAAGTGGAGGATCTTCTGAAGATGGCATGTTCCAGTGTGCTTCCAGGAGGAGGGACAAACACAGAATACACTCTTCATTGTCTTTTTGACTGTAATGGGGATATTTTGGTAAGAATGCCTAATTAACTTGCAAACATGAGCAATATGTTCATGACTAGCTTTATTACATTTTGCTATTTTACAGCTGGTTTTTACATCATTTTTCAGACAACCCTGGAGAAACTACTCTCGCTGACCACACATAAACTTGTGTCTAACCTTCACCCAAATTATCATTATGCTGGTATTTGACTGCCTTTGTGTATTTTCAATTGTAAACCTGTAATATAGCTAACTTATAGTATTTTGTTCTGATTTTCTCCCTATGGTGGTAATGATTGCATTACTAGTGTAATATAACATTTTAGAAACAGTATATAATGTATCAGAGCTGTTATCTAATTTTCTAAAATCCATAGAAACATTATGCAGAATTGGATTGATAATGGTTTATAATGGTCATTTCTTTTTTTTAACCTCACTCACCTAGGATCAGATAAATGGACTCTGCAGGAGAAAAGACAACTGAATAAGGCCCTATTCATTCACAACAAAGATTTTCATCTTATCCAGAAAATGGTAAATACTCTGCGATAAGCACAATGCATTCTACAACATAGTTGACCATGCAATGTCAATCATTAAACAGACTTATTGTAGTGATGCAAATAAGATGTGCATTAATGCTAGGTGAAGACAAAGTCAGTAGCCCAGTGTGTCGAGTATTACTACACATGGAAGGAGAAGCTTCGACTGGGCCGAAGATTCAGCACAGGTCCAATAACTCCAGGTCAAGTGAAAGATGTGAGTTAGCATTACCCTCTGTCCACCTCTACCTTTGCAGTCCCCATGTTTCTAAGTTTGTGCTTTACCTTTACCATTCTCAGTACACAGTCTTGTATTGATTAGACAGAGCTACAGATTGAAGGGCCACAATTATTTTATATGAACCAATATCCTGTTAGTATTATTTAAAATAATAGGGGGAAATGGAAACAATATGTTGTTAGAGTAATTAGGAGAACTGTGCACTGAAGCTGTAAATGTGCCCCAATAAATTATCTTTAATGTTAAAAGAACCTATTTACTTACCACTTGTACTGTTATTCTGTCCTTGGTTGTGGTCTTACTAACTATTTCAATGTGCCATTTGCTTTTTTAGAATAGGGGACACTTGAAGGAAGCGAAAATCAAACAGCCTGTGCATGAAACAAAGAACAAAACTGAAGCAGTGGAAATTTCTGAGCCTTTTGATTCTGTCAGTGGTGCATTTGTTTGTGAAGAATCCAGATCTGGTCCTGTGAGTCAATTTATATACAGTAAACAAGATTCTAATGATAAGGTCACATGAAGTCTTGATCTGACAGTGAAACTTCCTGGGCTTTGCTTTATTTCCTGTTAGAAACAGAAACTTATCTGTTGATTTTGTCGCAACGGTTTTAATCGTTGCTCTACATGCTAAATTTAAGGTGTCTCTGTTATATTAGTATGTACTCTCTCTCTCTCTCTCTCTCTCTCTCTCTCTCTCTCTCTCTCTCTCTCTCTCTCTATATATATATATATATATATATATATATATATATATATATATATATATATATATATATATATATAAGATACATATGTTAGGGCTGTCAAAATCAACAGCTTAATAACGCGTTAACGCAAATTAGTTTATTAATGCAGCGCACATTTCTGTCTGACTATTTTCTTAAAAATAGAAATGAATAAATATAAAAGAGGCAAAATCAAAACCTTTAACGCAACACGTTTATTCACGGCGTCCTTTCTTTACTTAGATATTTAAATAAATCAATAAATCAAGCAGCAAAATTCAGCATGATTCACACATCTGGCAATTAAAATCATCCGTGTGGAAACATCGCAAATGTTCCATTTGGTGTGCTGATAATTTACATAATTTAAAACACCATAATTACTTAAGAATATTTTGTCTTTATGCTCTATGTTCACTATGGTTTCACTAAGAATAATAATTATTATAATGATAATGATAATAATAATAATATATTGTTTGTTTTTGTTTTAGCAGATGTTTAATGAGAATGAATGGAACCAAAGTAATATAATTGGACTCTGTAAATCTCCAGCTGAATATAGCAAACCCAAATCAGCTCCTCGCTTTGCTTCTGGCTCTGTAAAAAGCTCACCTTCAAGTAGTTCAACAAGTGGAGACACTGATTCAAATCTCATCTTCCCATGCAGTGAATGTGGAAAGTAAGAAACAGTTGAAACAAGTGAAATTTACATACATTTTTACATGGTCTGTATTGTTCATATTTGCAAGGCTTAACCAGGTCTTCACTTTGATTTCACAGAGTCTTTCTTAAAGTGAAAAGTCGCAATGCTCACATGAAGACTCATCGCCAACCTGACGATCAACACTTCTGGACGCTTCATAATCCTCCTGAACAGGAAAACAAGAGGACAGTGACTCCTGCCAGTCCTACTGTTGGACTAATTCAGTTACCCCTAACTCCCCATTCTATTTCTTACAGCAATAATGGAGATATAAAACCATTATTTGTTAACAGTGCAGCACGGCAACAAGCAGACTGCCGCTTGCAGAACCAGAATCTTAAATAGTGACGCAGTGACCTCTGCTGGACTGGACCAAACTAAGTGGAGCTAATGATTAATGAAGTGTTCTTGCCATGGTTTTAATAGTTTGTAAAAAGCTGTATCTAATGAAACAAATGTTTATAAGGTTTATTAATGGTGAGATCACACTTTTGGTTGTAAAAAATATTTTAGTCTTTAGAATATCTTTGTTAACCTACAAAGGTGCACTGTAGAAAGAACTGGCCCAACTGGTACTTCTTCTTCTTCTTCTTCCTTCTATCGGCTTCTCCTTTTAGAGGTTGCCACAGCGGATCATCCGTCTCCATACCCCCGTCCTTTACATCTGCCTCTTTCAAACCAACTACCTGCATGTCTTCCCTCAACACATCCATAAACCTCCTCCTTGGCCTTCCTCTTTTCCTCCTTCCTGGTGGCTCCATCCTCAGCATTCTCCTACCAATATACCCCCTGTGCCTCCTCTGCACATGTCTAAACCATCTCAATCGCACCTCCCTCACCTTGTCTCCAAAACGTACTACATGCGCTGCCCCTATAATAAACTCATTTCTAATCCTGTCCATCCTCATCACTCCCAACGAAAACCTCAACATCTTCAGCTCCACCTTCTGTCTTTTACTCAACCCCACTGTCTCTAAACCATACAACATCGCAGGTTTCACCACAGTCCTATAAACTTTCCCTTTCACTCTTGCAGATACCCTACTATCACAAATCACTCCTGACACTCTTCTCCACCCACTCGACCCTTCCTGCACACTTTTCTTCACTTCTCTAACACACACTTCATTACTTTGCACTGTTGACCCCAGGTACCTATTGTAAACTCTTCCACCCCCTCTCCCTGCAACGGCACCACTCCACTGCCCTTCCTCTCATTTACACACTTGTACGTCATTATTACAGGAACAGTTATAGGTCTTGCTTTGTATAAATTTGTTTTGTAACCAAAGAGCTGTACAAATAAACTTTATAAATATAATTAAAAGTTTAAAAGAACAGCTTTCTGTTTCTTAAGTGATGCCGATGGTTGCCTGTTCTGTTCATCTTATGTTTACCTTATTTCTGTGCTGTGAATGGTGCATCACCAAACTATTCTGTGGTCCAAGATAATTTTGTAGTCATCCCTTTTTACTAATAGGGTAGAGGACGATAGATAACAGATGCTTAGATTGGCTACAATCATTACTTAAATATTTATGGGATAAAATGCCCAATGTAATTAGATACATTTGGTTATTTTACAGCTTTCTGCTGCTCATGGTTGTGGTTCATTAGATATTAGCCTGATAACTATGCTGTTAGATCATAAACAACCCCAAACTTCTCATACTTGCAATAATAAGTGAGAGGAAGACACATATTAATTATCGTTTTTTGAAAAGTTATGGTACCTATTAGTCCTTAATAGATTTTTTTATAATAATTATGATGGTATTTTGTGTTTTCTACATGGTTATTTTGCACAATACTGCAATATAACAGGTGGCCTGTGACAGGTTATACAATGGGCTTCACATTTGCCTTTTAGGAGTCTAGTGGTCTGGTGGTGATATTGTGGTGATAATCTGTGGTTTACTGATCAGTCAATGGCCGTAATTTACTTCTGTGATTTTTAATTCTATTGTGGTCCTCCTGCAGGGAAACGAAAACCAGTGATGCATTTGTGGTTATCTAGATAAATACATATTTAAATAATATGGTAATTATTTAAATAGAAAAAAGTAAACAATTACAAACTGAATATACCCTATGTTGGTTTAAAAAAGACAGAATGATTTAATGTTTTAAATGTACAATAGGCCAATTCTTATTAGTAATTAAAACATAATTGTGACAAGGGTGATATAGTGAACTTTGAAAAACTGACAAGCTCTATGTATACAAAATGTAAAGCAAACGCAGGGTTTAGATACATAATGCTTGCATAATCCATCGCGCAAAGTTACACATTACACCACGAGTTTTTTTTAATAATACAGTAATTTTATGTATATTTGAATAGTAATATATAACATATGATGCATTATATATACCAAGGACGTTCCTAACATGCTAAAATGAATATACTGACACGAACGTTGTAGTTTTAAAATAGTTAACCAAAAAAAGATTGCTGTCAGAAGTGGGATTCGAACCCACGCCTCCAGGGGAGACTGCGACCTGAACGCAGCGCCTTAGACCGCTCGGCCATCCTGACATATTTAAGTCGCTCTTCATTATCCCTTAAAACGGTTGTTACTCAATGTTTACATGCAGAATTTGCATACAAATGCCATTATTTAGATTTTTAACCGGGTTTACAACCGGGTCTATTTCCTGTACTCTCATTATAACTAACGACTGGTGACAATTCCCAGAGAGTATTTTTAGTTACATGCTTGCTAACTAGCTAGCTTAGCTTAGCTACCTAGCAAGCGGTAACCATTATACTGTAGGGCTACTCACTCGTACAGATGTATACGGTTCTTTGGGGTGTGCTTAACATTAAACATGTAGTTAAACTTGAACTTTATTGAAAGCGAATTTTAGAAATCGACTGAGGTAAGTTGGGACAACGAGCCATTTCTATGTAACTAGCGTAGCTGCTATACGCCTTAGGATTTATTGCAGGTCCGGATGTCTGAATTATAGTCAAAGAAACGGCTAGTCAAAGCAAAACATAATAGCTAGCTGTGTCAAACTGCAAAGTCTATAGCATTCAAATGTTTATGGTGCCTTTATTTAAATTAATATAAAAGCAATTTAATTAAAAACTGTTTAACTTAAAGGAGAATAAAGCTTTCCTGGAGTTACATTTTCAATAGATGGAAAGGGAACAACATTTACAGGATACAGAAAGTTCTAGAATAGCACTGTTCTGTCAGTATGATGACAGTAGTGTCACTCAGATGATGAAAATGTGCACTTTTAAATCCCAAAACAAAGTATGTAAAAATAACTACATGTTCTTTAATTGCGTTCGATTAACTTGTTATTAACTTCTGAAAATAGGAATGACAGCATGTTGATTTGACTTTGAGGGGTGCATTCTGTAGTGCAACATTCACAATGAAAGTCAAGTAACAAAATATGGTGGTGATTCGACTAATTTATTAATCTGGGTTTGCAGGTCCCTGGTGGATTGTTGAAAACAATGGCAGCCTCTCCACCTCCCAACTTTTCTTGGGTTGAATCCCATAAATTAGCTGGACTGGGAATGCCAAGGATGCCAGCCCATTATCAATTCTTACTGAATAACGGAATCAAACATTTAATCACTCTGTCTGAAAGAAAGCCCCCTTACCACGACTCGTGTCCAGAGCTGACTATGCATCACATTAGAATACACGATTTCTGTGCTCCAACTTTTGATCAAATCAAGCGCTTCTTGTCCATAGTGGAGGAGGCCAATTCAAAAGCAGAGGTAAAAAAAGAAAAAATACCCTAAAGTTATTCTATCATTTAAAAAACATTGTTTCTAGTGCAGTACTAATAATCACATTATCCTGTTTCTCCTGACCATGGTTGCCTGTTCTGTTCATCTTATGTTCACCTTATTTCTGTGCTGTGAATGGTGCATCACCAAACTATTCTGTGGTCCAAGATAATTTTGTGGTCATCACTTTTTACTAATAGGGTAGAGGACGATAGATAAAAGATGCTTAGATTGGCTACAGTCATTATTTATATATTTACCTGATAAAATGCCCAATGTAATTAGATACATTTGTTCATTTTACAGCTTTCTGCTGCTCATGGTTGTGGTTCATTAGATATTAGCCTGATAACTATGCTGTTAGATCATTAAACAACCCCAAACTTCTCATACTTGCAATAATAAGCGAGAGGTAGACACATAATAATAATCGTTTTTTGAAAAGTTATGGTACCTATTAGTCTTTAATAGATTTTGTTATAAGTATGATGGTATTTTGTATTTTGCACAATACTGCAATATAACAGGTGGCCTGTGACAGGTTATTAAATGGGCTTCACATTTGCCTTGTAGGAGTCTAGTGGTCTGGTGGTGATATTGTGGTGATAATCTGTGGTTTACTGATCAGTCAATGGCCGTAATTTACTTCTGTAATTTTTACTACTATTGTGGTCCTCCTGCAGGGAAACGAAAAACAGTGATGCATTTGTGGTTATCTAGATAAACACACATTTGAATAATATGGTAATTATGTAAATAGAAAAAAGTAAACAATTACAAACTGAATATACCCTATATTGGTTTAAAAAAGACAGAATAATTTTAAGTTTTAAATGTATAATAGACCAATTCTTATTAGTAATTAAGATTCAAGTTAATCTATCATTTAGAAAACATTGTTTCTAGTGCAGTACTAATAATCACATCATCTAACTCTGGTCTGTTTTATTGTAGGGGGTCGCAGTGCACTGTTTGCATGGCTTTGGAAGAACCGGAACTATGCTGGCCTGCTACTTAGTGAAGAGCAGAAAAATCAGTGGGATCGATGCCATTAATGAAATTAGAAGGATACGCCATGGTTCTATTGAAACTCGAGAGCAGGAGCAAATAATCATTCAGTTTTATCAGCAAAATAAATGTTGATTTGTATGAAGAACTATGTCAAGTCTTTTACCTTAAGGGTGTCAATAAAGTATATGAAATGGCTATGCAAACACAAGGTGTCCCAAAAGTCTTTATACATGTATAACAGCACCATGTAGGTGGATATTTGTGGATGTCTATTTTGCAATCGATCTTCATTACTTCCAGTCTTTTTGAATATGTTATTAGGTTTCACAGCAGTGTCATGTGTAATGCTTGCCATGTTCAGTGTGACAGTGACAGCTTCCTGATCTAGCCATAAAATGATTCCAATACCTTCTTTTGTCAGAGGCATTTTTAAGGGCTACCTGAAAAAAACTATATAAATTACGTTTTGGAAGACATTTTGCTTAAAAAAGATTTTTCCTATTTATTCAGACTTTGGGGACACCCTGTAGTTTTGTGTACATTTAAGACAGAACTTAGAATCTTAATAGGAAACGGTGATATTATGTTTGCTTGATTAATAATGTTAATAATCAGCGTTACCACATTAATGAAATGCTTATTCAGAATGTATAATGTATGACATTGAAAAACATCTGCTTGATTTCACTGAGAGTAGGCTTATGGAGAAAATCTTAATCTACAGATTACACATCTGACAAGAATTGTTACTGTTTATAGTCATTCTGAATAAACATTTAATTATACAGCATTTTAAAACTTACATGTAATCTAACAAAACCAAATCCATAATAAAAGAAATATGTACAAATGTGGATAAAAAAAAAAAACGTACTACCAATTTTTTGCAACATTGTGTGGTAGATTCAAAGCCAAATGGAGAAGTTTGTGCATTTGGTAGTGAAAATAAGGGAATTATTATCATTTCTGCTACATTGTAAACATCCGACTGTGTCGTAAATCAGTACATTGGATGTGGGACTGACACTGATTAGACTAGACAGGATGTTTTTTAATGTGTAGTCCAAAATGCATTATATTGTCCCTCTTGTCCTTGGTTTTTTTTTCCACCCTTTCATGAGCCATTTTTTTAAACAAACTGGTGTGTCCACTAGGTGGCAGCCCTCTTGCAAAGACATTTAAAGGGCCAGGTACTCAAAACTTTAAACATGTTCCTCTATAAATACTGCACTGGTTTTTGTAGAAGTACCTGCTTAATAAATATACACATTAGTTTTGTCTCTGTAGTTTGAGGTCAGGCAAGCTCATTTACAGCATCCGTTACCACCCAAACAGTTATTCTTTATGAAATACAAAAAAGAAACAAAGCATAAATATAAATGTTACATCTTTATGAATGATCCATTATTTTTACAGCAGCAATTCAGAGTAGTAATGTCATCATTTGCTACAGAGAATGTTTCATACTTATACTTCAAGTTGCAGCTGAGCAAAAAAAATCCTTTGTCATTTTTGCATGAAACAAAATGAGTGGAGATATCTCATACTTCCCAGAATTGCTTGTTAGAAGTGATCATAATTAGAATAAAGTTTTAAATTATTTTGAACATATTTGCTTGTGACTTTAAGTTCTGATCATTTATTCCTGTCAACAGCTCATGCATCACATTCCTACCATTTGCTTACCCCTCGCTGCATTTTTAGCACAGCTCATGCTATGTATACCAGCTTATGTTGAATTGGTATAGTGTAAGACCTTAAAACCACATTATAAAACCTCTTCAGTGAAAATTCAGAAACAGTAAATTGCAGCTGAGCTTTCCAACAGATGGTTATTTGCAGTTGACGAATATAAAGTAGCTACATTTAACTTATCCTGTATGAAAAATTAAAAAGTCAAAACACTTGTAGTCACTTGAAAAACTTGTTTATTTGATAAATGATGACAGATTCTTTAGTATGTAATAAAATGTTTTTTAAATAATATTTTAGTCAACAGTCTCCATTTCTTTGTCTCTAATCTCTTGATTTTTATCAGACAATGTTTCTGTGGATAGAGTTATCTCTTCTTCAGGGTGACACTCCAGATCAGTGGTGTCCTCTGCAGTTTCTTGGGACACTTGTAAACTCTTTGAGTGTTCTGAAACCTCACTAGCTTCTGCTTGAGCTGTCTGCTCACAGATATGAGATATTGTAAACGTTGCTGCCACCTCTTCAAGTCTGGACTTTTCCAACTTCAGATTCTCTAATTCTTTAGTAAAGGTGTTGCAGCAGCACTGGGTTCACTAAGTGCATCCTCGTGGCTCTTTCCTTCCTGATGGACACTTTTTATTTCTTCTGCTACCTCCACTTTAGTTGCTGTGTCTTCTGCAGCTTCAGGTGGTTGGCTTTCCTGTAGCTTCTGATAGAGACTCCTTCTTTCTTCCTGCAGGGCTCTACAGAGATTCTCCAATCTTTGTATCTTTAGAGTAAAAAGCTCAAACTCTTTCTCCTTCATTGCTTTCTACAAAGGACAAAGAAAAAATGTTTTTCCTTTAAAAAAAAAACCTGGACTCAATTGAAAACTTCTGATATATAAGTTAAAAGAGTTTCTTACATCTGCAACCATTTCAATGAGAGTTTTATTACAACCATCAAAGCGTAATTTCCAGGAACTGGCCTCCTTTTCCAGCTTTTTCATCTTTTTTGCCATCTGCAACATAGATAATAAATGCTTAATAATGTCTAGTATGATATTTGCAGCGTTAATTTTTTTGTGTTGTATGGTATCATTTTAATTAGGTATCCTACTAGTTAATTATTTTATAAGTTAAATGGTACCTACTTTATCTATGTCTTGTTTAAACGTGGCGTAAACACCACTGCTCTTTGACACAGCTCCTCTGAATTCATCAAACTTCTCAGAATACACATCAAGCTGTAAAAGGAAAGTACATTATAGAAATTAATTATATGTTCATTATTCAAAAATCATTTGAATTACAGTTTGATGTTAATTACCTGGGCCTTCATGTTAGTTTCTTGCTCTTTCATAAGTGTCACTTGTAGTTTGGCTTCAGTGGTGTGCTTCAGTAACTGTCCATAAAGAATAAACAAAAATGGGCTGCATTATTTTTTTTGCATGTAAAATGTGATCATGCATGTGAATTATCTGACATTATAAACCTTACATGTGCTCTCTCCATCTTGTGCTTTTCTTGAGCATCTTTCAGCAGTGCATTTGCCTGAGCAAGTTTGGTCTCCAACAACTTCTGCTGTAGGTCTCTATGCTTAAACACTTTCTCAAGATTCTGAAATAGTCAGAGACAATAACAGAGCCAATCTTAGTCCATAGAAGAGACTTTGTATTAAACAAAATGCTTTAACTTTGCTCTGTGAAATTTAGCCTTGTCCTCTAACCGAGCATGATACAGTTTCTCCAGATATTATTATTTTCCATTTTTCCACCCATATTGATGTATATTGAACCTGCCACTTTTTACCATGCCTCGCTAGGGAATTTGGATGGGTTTTATTGACTACCTGATAGTATGACACATAGGAGGTCTTGAGCAAAGGTGCATTGAAACACCAGATTTAAGTCTCATTAATGTAGAGCAGCATTTTAACACATCACATTATTGTGTTCTTTTGTTCACAATGAACAGTACTTGATTCTACTTAGCATACTGAGGTGTAAATAATAATTTTAAAAAAGCTCAAGCCCCTGTCTTTCATACATTACAAGAATCAGTTTAATTCTCTCGCAGACCATCTTATGTTCTATTAACAAATCTTGTGGCTGCGTATTTCATATTTTCTGTGGAAATAGTGTAACATCATCACCAAGGGTTTTAATATAAATAGAATGGCATGAATAATGAGACAGGGGCAGATTTCTTTCTGCTTAGACTGAGTCACAATGTTGGGTATAAGGTGGAAATATGACTTTGAACCTGGGAGCACATTATCAACTTTTCTGTATAACAAATAGTCATTAACTATAAAGCATGAATGCAGCTGCCTTTAAAGTCTAGCCCTCCCTTTTAATATCATGACCCACCACCACGGATTTCTTCCTAATGTAATGAATCCACATTCTTATAAATGCATAGGATCAGGTTCCTTTAAGGCTCTTTGTATCTAACAGTTTAGTTCTTCAATAGATTTCACCCAGCTATAAAGGTCCCATACCGCCTCTCGCTGGTCATATTTAGCAATGAGGCTTTTGAGTTTTTCAGCCAGGTCACTGTTCTCCTGACACAGTTTGTTGTTGCGATTGCTGTGCTCCTCGATTTGGGCCTGGATGTCTGTAAGTGTGTTCTGGAAATGAGTAGTGATCTCCTTCCTCTTTAGATCATCTTCACGGCATCTTTGAAGTGTCTCATCCTGTCAAAGGTAATTATGCATCACTTCTTCTGTACACTCATTAAAAATTCTTAACTGTACAAAAGGTTTTAACTAGGATTTTAGACAATCACACCTTGAGTGTCTTATTATGTCTCTGCAGCTCTCTGCAAAGCCCCTCAAGTTTACTCCGGGCCAGCACTGCTCTACTGTGCTCACTCTGCAGCTGGTCTTTCTCTTTCATCACCTGCAGCAGTTTCCTCTGCAGCATCTTCAGCTGCTTCTGATCTGAGCGGTACTCTTCAAGCTGTGATACAAGACCATTATTGATATGAATTAAAATCAAAAGAAAACAAAACGCACATCATGCAGCATAAGTTATAGGTTTATGTGCTCACCAGCTCTGCATGCTTCTTTATAAGAGCTTCCAGTTTCTGCTCAGGAGTACCTAGCTTGTTCAGGCTTTGCATAAGAAGCATGGCCTCTTTCCCTGTGGTGAAAAAGATGGTTTATTTAATTTTTATCACAGCAATGTTGAATTCTGTAATCAGAAGAGGATACATTTTCTATTACAGAATGGCTATGACAGTAGTTCTGGCATTAAAGCGTATATGAGATTTTTAAAAAAGAGAAAGAGAAATGACTATTGGTGTTCAAGCATATCTGATAACAGTAAAAAGCTGTTTTTTGGACGTTCATAACACCAACACCATGACATAATGACAATCGAAAAAGTATGATATGCTATTTTAGGTGAACATCTTGGGTCAAATTACACCACCCAATAGTTAATTATTTCTCTATAATAATAATAATAATTCTCTATAAACACTATCATGTTTTATTCATTACTGCAATACAGAGCCATACAGAAAACAAAAACTTTTTTTTTAAATTTAAGGTGATTTCATGTAATAGTCCACAAAAAAAGTCCTCACCAAGGCCTTTAAGCATTTTCTTTTCTAGCCTGGGGTCCTTTGCCTTTCCAGACTCTTTGGTGTCTGTGACTGTCTCTTCTTCCAGCTCGTCATTATCTTCTGCCTTCTCAGCTGCCTGATAAAAATTGATGATCTCCTCTAATTGCTTACTCAGGTCCTCAGAGAGATCAGGGGTAACATCTACAATAGGGACACTGTCAAGGGTCTGTTCATCTGCAGGCTGGCTACAGTTCTCCATTCTTATAGTCACTGAAAAGACAAGAAAGATGTACTTAAACTTTAGCATTCTTGTCATGGTGGAGAGGTCTCAGTCAATCATGCAACAAGTATAAGAAAATAAGTCAACACTGTAACAGCAAACTAAGAAAACAATGTTTTCAGATGAGTATAAAATAATGTCTGGACTGGAGGTCCCTTTTAGATGGTACTTGGATTTAAATGTAGATGATGACAGTTGTGTTACATTGATAATTACATAATTCTGTATTATTTTAAAAGCAACAACACCTCATAATTAATAATATTTGATGTGTCAGTCCAGACAAGATATCTTATGATGATTGAGATTTGAGATTTACTTATATTACTTTGACCTTTTGGTATATAGGGCCCCAGTAACAAAAGTTAGTGTAATGAAAACTTTTAACAATTACTATTACTAACAATTGGCTCTTGTGCAAATTAGAAACATTGTTTTAAAAATCCCAGCACCTTCAAAACCCCAAGAATATCTCTGCAAATATAGGGAAATGTAAGGACCTGCAGTTTGTTTAAGAGAAGATGGTGGTGTTCACTTGTTTTGTAGCACTAAAACGGACATGTTAGCAGCAGATGTTTCCTTGAAAGACATTTGGGCTACAGTTCTTAACTTTGAGGTTGTTTACCCCTTGAGTTAGACTGCTTAATTTCACTGCTCATTTGGTTAAATTTAGCCTCTGTCCAAGCTGATCACCCCCTGATCACCCCCTGGCGTCACAAGCATAGCACATGGCACATGGCACCTGTTCTAGGCCAGGAGTCTATTTTAGGATCTTCTTAATATGGTCAACTTGTTTAATATTCTTATTTTTAATAAAAATGGGTTTTTTTTCTGCCTCATTGATCACATCCTTGATATGTTTTGCTTTTAATTTATTACTTTTACTGTTTAGACCTAAACCTGGTTTGTAATGTTTTTACGTCATTTTGCTTTTTAGATTGCCCAGGCTATTGGCTCACATTACATTTTAATAAACACACTGCAGCGACTTGTTGTTTTACATGAACAAATGAATCTCTTCATAGAACATACTTAGACATAAATAACATGCACTTCTAAACCATGGCAAGCGTTTCACATTCTTTATGCGTGACACAGTGGTAAAAAGATCTTTACTATAATGACAAATGAGAAAAGAAGAACACTGGAAAAAGTAATGCATTTATGAAATATCTACATATATATAAAGATAGCAAATGGTTTTATTTGGTCTCTTGAGTTTAAAAGAGAATTCCAACAGTACTTACCAGCAGAAGCAGTGGAGTAGACAGAAGCTGAGTGAAGGAAGGTTTTAAGCGCCTGCTCCTGCAAACACAGCAGCTGTGATGGGCAGACCTCAAAATAATCTGGTAGGACTCTATTCAAACCTACTCTGGTACACAAGTAAGAACATCCACCAGTTTTTGATTATTACTACAAAATGAGAACATAATACCTGCAAATTCACTATTCTCTAAATAAATACATTTCCTGAAAGGAATTAGTTATAATTAATAAATAATTTTTAAATAATTTTCATAAAAACAAAGGTAAAGTATAAGGTTATAAATATAATGTAAGGGGTGGCGTTGTTATTTTGTTTGTTTATTTGTTTGTAAACAGACAAAATCACCTAAATATCTGCATATCAGATCATAAAGGGTAAAAAAAAAAAAACGCACATTGGGACGTTATTTGCTCCAAAGAATACTCTGATGGATTATGGGAATTTATTGCTGAATAGAAAGGACAGGTAACTTTCCAAAATTTGTGAGCATGTTCTCTCTGAAACACAGACCGTAGCTATGGCAAGAAGCAATCATTACATATTAAAATGTGTGAACATTATAATAATAAATGCTTTGTTTAATCAAACTTTATCAATTAACAAAAGGAACGCACAATTAAATGTAAGTCACTTAAAAATAAAATGTATTATTATATGCATAACTGAGTGCATGAGTAGTATATAAAAATACATTTTATGTATGAAGATAAAATCCCTAACATTTTATTTTTACAGTTAGCTATATATATCTATTTGGACAATGTTAGTGTAACTAATGGATCACATAACATTTCAGCAAAGAATTGACTTGGCTTTGACCCCGCAAACATCCCGAACCATCTAGAGACGTACCAGTGCCAATTGGATCCTACTTCATGTGGAGTTTGGACACTGGACCTCCTTGAGTGTTTAAAGGCTCTGGCATGGAGAAGCTGGTGTTGTATTTATGATGATTGCAAATTTTTTATATTTTATGAGTTGCTCAGTAGCTCCTAGTTTTATAACCACAAATTACTGTAGAAGACTGTAGAAAGAACAATACTCGTAATTACATTCCAGTGCTCATGTTAGTTCTCACTCTCCAGTGTTCTGTATTGTTTAAAGATTTATGATCACACTCTTGATATCACCAAATGAGGATGGGTTCCCCTTTTGAGTCTGGTTCCTCTCAAGGTTTCTTCCTCATAACATCTAAGGGAGTTTTTCCTTGCCACAGTCGCCATGGCTGCTCATCAGGGATAAATACACACCGTTCACTTTAACTCTTAAAATTCTGTAAAGCTGCTTTGAGACAATGTCTGTTGTGAAAGTGCTATAGAAATAAAATCATCTGTTTTCATCACCACATTTATGAGTTAAATGGGGATTATGTGTAGGCTACATGTTCTCTCTTTTTGCGTATGCCTAAAGGAAATATGCACTGACAGGGTTTTTTCCTCAGTTGAAAGGTCACCAATAGTAGCAGAGTCTTAATTGGCTCTCCACAAAAGCCACTGTTCGGCCATGAGGCCCACGTTCCACAAAATACCTGAACTTACAGAACAGAGACAAAATCATGTAATTAAACTACATAATACACAATAAGGGTTTTGTAAGTAAAAATCACCTAAGTTTATGTATGCCTTTTTAACCACATTGTTTTATATATATATATATAAATAAATATTTGGAATTTTTAGATTTTTTTATTTTTTTCGATTTTAGAATATTTAGAATTTTTAGAACAATTTATTATTTACACCCATTTATTATGATGTTTGTGTATTAGCTCCAGCCACCTACTGTGATTGGTTATTTCCACACCTTCTTCTTTTCTGTTTTTTCCTGGGGTTTTTGGGATTTGCAGTTTATGGTAATGAGGCTCTTCACTTTAGCTGTTTCCCTGACTGGTGGGAACAAAATGTCTTCTGTTGAACCATTTCTGACCAATATGTATGTTGTTTATTAAATGATAATTTTTTTTCAATACCTCTTTCAAGTCTTTCTTAGCCTACAGCTTGTAACAGTTCTTGTACTAGTACCCGTGTCCCATACTTATGCAGTATGGAAATGTATGGACCAAAAGGAAATTACTGAGCAACCCATGAGCACAGTCTTTTATATAATCTCTGTGCTTTGCGGATGATCCTGGAAGTGGCAGCATTCTGATTACTGAGCCATCTTCTGGGATTTCTAGTTCAACCCATGTTCATGTGTGCTGCCAGCTTACTGAAAAGGACTTCAACTTTACCAAGTTTATGAATCCAGAGTACTTTAAAAAGACTATCAACCTCTGTGCAATGTATATTCACTATCATCACAGTGTTTTTGTGTATTGCAGAGATTTTATTTTATTTTTTGCAGATAGGGGTGTTATTTGGGCACACAATGACAGCTCTGTATTGTCTTGAAATTGTTCATGCAAAATGTCTTTGAAAATGTTCATATATTCATGATTTTGAAACATCCATCCAACAGTTGTTTTACAGTTTGCTTTGAAGCCAATCTCAGGTAGAATTAAATATGACTGAAAGATACTTTACAGGGGCCTATAATTTAAGTTACACAGTACTAATAAAATTTCAAACAAAATTTTCATTCAGGAATTTATTCTTTGTATTATTTTATACTGACAGAGTAAATGTGTTTTGTTTTTTGTTTTTTTGGCCAGCGGTGAATTTATTTACATATTGTGCTTTTCTTTCCAGTTAGTTTTATCTCACACTTACAGTCTTTACTTGCTTATTTACTGCAAAATTAACCACTTCTCTCTGTGGCAAGGAAAAACTCCCTGAGACAGCATGAAAACTTGAGAGGAACCAGTTTCAAAAGGGACCTTTGTTGTGCGGTCCCAAGCCATTACAGTAGACTGTTGATATTAATTACAGTGCAAATCCTCAGCTAATCAGTTGCTTAATAACTTCATGGTTCTTTAGACTCTTTATGTGGAACCATCCCCAGCTGCACAGAATGGTCTCCAATTAAAGAGAATGCCATCCAGAGGTAGGGCATCTAGATGAATCAGGCAGATCCGAAAAGAAGTGCCTCAGGAACATGTTTAAACCATTTCAAGACAGAATTTTCCCTCTCCTGCCCAAAACAACAGATTTAAATCTTTCGAGCTGAGATGAATACAAATAGCTGACAAAATCATTAGTATGTTAGTTATGTTGCATGACTGGTTGGAACACTAATGACTGTGACTGATCTAACTTGATACTCTGCTAAAGCATGTGAAAAGTAATTTGATAATTAGCTGAGGCAATGACACTACTTTACCAGCAGAGGGCCTTTCCACTAAATTCTATTTACTCACTTCATTTTTTGTGACCACTTCCTGTACAACCCAGTCTCGCAGCATTTCGTGATATAGTCACGAAAGTTAATATATTGACACGTGTTCATGGACACGAATTTCCCTCTTTTCAGTGTCATTCAGCACGACAGCACGTGCCTCCACCACATTTTTTTTTTTGCCACTGGGGCCACATACGCTGTATTGTGTTTTTTTTTTTCCTCATTTATTATTCCTATTTAAAATATTTTTCAAGCACTATTACTCAACATTTAATTAGGAGATTTTATTCTTGTTTTTAGTGCTTTTTATTCTGTAAACTACTCAGAATTATAAAGCATCATTAGTAGTTGCTTGGAGTCAAAATATAGCAAATATATTCTCCCGGTAAATTAAAAAGTCTGCAGATTTGTGCTACGGCAACGCTTCTTTATTTTGCTGTTTCTATTCTCAAAAAATACAATTTTTCCATCGGTTTGGTGTGTGAAATCTAGCAGTAAATCCTACAGTACCTACCATGAGCCTTATTGACCATTGCTTTAGTGAAGACACCACTGAAACTCATCGCGGACCCGGGATTTTTAATGATATCGTCATCTCTTTTTTTCCTTCTTTTTTGTGGGATCAGTTGTGGATTAATAAATGCAAATGTATCAAGATGAAAGAACTTTTAACTATACAATTCAATTCTTTAATTGTTCATAATTATAATAAACAATATCACTTTTTTTGGAATGTGATTATGCAAAGGATTTTTTTCTCTGTTTACAACAATTTTTATTTTTTAAAATAATTCATGTACTGTTATTGATCTGGGAATCAGGGTCAAAGGGATGGATGGTACATGGTATTTCATAATTATAAAGTAAAAAATGTAAAGGTATTTTTTTTATTATTGATTTCAAACTATTTTATGATTCTCTAAAACAAGCTCTTCTCAAGCCATATATTGGTATTTTAAATAATATTTGTGTTGTCTGCATCCTATGTGAGTAATACTAACTTCATTATAAGCCATGTCTAGTTTAAGTTTTATCAATTAAAGTGTAACAGTGTGGAGCACTGCATTATTGTGTGGGTTAGGGGTCATTTGATCTGGTGTAGAATACCTGGGGGATTTGTGCGACATTTACATTTAACAATGTAAATTCCTGTGTTCACGTTTTCAAGGCCCAGTTTTAAAAGGAGTAAGAGAAAATATACCCTGTCAATTATACCAATTTATTTATTATTATTATTACATTTGACACTTCTGTTCCACTGACTTTTGAAATGATGGCTACACCCCTGAATGTGTCAGTATTAACAATAAAACTTGGCCTACCATTACTACACCTAACTACTTCTTCTTCTTTCAGCTGCTCCCATTAGGGGATCATCCGTCTCCATACTACTCCGTCCTCTACAATCCACAAACACACAATGCAACTGCTTCTGACCTTCTCTATACTTCTCCATCAACATTCTCAAAGCAATTATTGCATCTGTGGTGCTCTTCCTCAGCATGAAACTATTCTGTTGCTCACAGATGGTCACCTCTTCTCTCAGCCTGGCTTCCACTACTCTTTCCCTTAACTTCATGGTGTGACTGATCAACTTTATTTCCCTGTAGATACTGCAGCACACTCCTTCTCCATTCCTTAGGCATCCTCTCAACTTCCAGAATCTTATTCAACAACCTGGATAAAAACTATTGTCATCTCTCCTAAATATCTCCATGCTTCTACCGTTATGTCATCTTGGCCAACCGACTTTCCACACTTCGTCCACTTAATCGCTGCTCTGACTTCCTTCTTACTAATCCTATCTACTTCCTACTTCACCATCTCCACATCATCCAACCTTCTCTCTCTCTCTCTCTCTCTCTCTCTCATTTGCCTCATTCATCAGCTGCTCAAAATACTCCCTCCATCTTCTCAACACACTCTCCTCACTAGACAACACATTTCCATCTCCATCCTTTATTGCTCTAACTTGCAGCACATCCTTCCCAACTTGGTCCCTCTGCCTGGTCAATAAATCATTTTCTTCTTCCTTAGTGTCCAACTCCATATAAAGCTCCTCATATGCCTTTTCCTTGGCTTTCGCCACATCCCTCTTCACCTGCTGCCCGCATCTCCTTGTCTTATACGTCACCCTATGCTCCTGCTTCTTCTTAAAATAAGTATTCACCACTGCCATTTCCATCCATTTAGCAAAATCTACCACCATATGCCTTCCACATTCCCCTCTTTAAAGCCATATCTACCCATCACCTCCTCATCACTTCTGTTCCCTTCACCAACATGCCCATTAAAGTCTGCCCCAATCACAAATCGTTTATCCCTCGGTACACCTTCTATCACTCCAGAATGTTTCCTTCTCCTCCATCTTACAGCCCACTTGTTGGAGCATAAGCACTGATGACATTTATCATCACTCCTTTAACTTCCAGCCTCATGTTCATCACCCTATCAGAAACTCTCTTCACCTCCACTAAACTCTTACTGTACTCTTCCTTCAGGATCACCCCTACACCATTTCTCTTTCCATCCACACCATGATAGAACAGAATAAACCCACCTTCAATGTTCCTCGCCTTACTCCCTTTCCACTTGGTCTCCTGAACACACAACATATCTACCTTACTCCTCTCCATCATATCAGCTAACTCTTTCCCTTTACTAGTCATAGTACCAACATTTAAAGTACCAACCTGAACCTCCACTCTCCTCCACTTCTTTCCCTGCCATCTCTGTAGACATCTTTCTCCTTTCCTTCTCCACCTTCGGCCAACAGTGTTCAATTTCCACTGGTACCCTGTTGGCTAACGATACCTGTGGCGGTCATTGGCACGTTTCACGTTGGATGCCCTTCCTCACGCAACCCTCCCTATTTATCCGAGCTTGGGACGGCACTGAGTGCACTGACTTGTGCAACACTAATGGCTGGGTTAGTCTTGGTAGCTTAGTCTTTTAAAGTATATAAAGTGTATTACAGCCAAAAGGTGTTCGGTGACATAAAGTACCAGTGGTCTAACTGATTGGAATTTGGCACTACTTCAATGGAATATAGTACTAACATTTTCAGACAGTTCGGACCATTTTCTTTTTCATAAAGGTGTAAGGGTAATAGAATGATGTCAATTACTGTTAAATGCCATAAAAATGACAATAAAGAGGGAGAAAATGGCAATCAGGCCCCTCTGTCATTTGCCCTAATGTCCTTAGACATGTCTCTTACACATTTGTTCAGCCATATTGAGTGGACAGTCTAGATTTAATGTGAAGGCAGTCTCAATACCAGTCTACAACTTATTCAACGTTGTTGCTGTGCACTAATGTCTTCAAACTGCTCTGATGGCAGACTAGAAGCATTCACTTTGCCAATTTCTTTTCATTCCACAGCAGTGCAGTGAAGGAGCCCAGCCTTCACTTCATACTAGTCTCCACAGCCATATCTGATTCTTGTTTCACTTCTTGCTCAGGCACTGCAGACTTAGTGGAAGGCAATTAATAGCCAGCAGTATTTTCACAGTCTGTGAGGGATGCTTCATGTATTGCTAATAGCATTATGCTGCAATTAAAGCAAGTGCTTTTTGAAGATGTTGAGGCCAAAAACAATCTGGGCATGATCTATTATCCAATTCCATCAGGCCTTGGCAGAACAAACAGCACCGCTTGCCATGAAATACTAGAGGTTGGGAAAGTTTGACAATTCACCACAAGTTATGAGGTTATGGAATTGTTAGGCTTATAAGATTAGTTACTTTATGTCTGCAGTTCACATATTGCCACATGCTGACTCAGACAATAGGCCACATGCCTTGTAATTACACAGTCAACTGTGAAAATTAATTCACTTTATTACCATTAATTACCATTACCCAAGATCAACGCATTGTCACACTCTCCTTTTGCTTATTTATCACAGACAGTGTTAAGTTTATTAGCTTAAAATAAGTGTTTAGAGATCTATACTTTTAAATCTACATTATATATTTATGAGTCTACATCATTAACTCTTTGTCAAAACAAGTGTGATGTAGTTTTATAGGCTACCTATGTGAGGTACGGTCACAAGGTAAAAACATTCGTCTCTGGTCTCTAAACAAATTGGAACACTTTGTGTTTTCTGAAAGAAGACAAGCAGAAGGTATAAGCATTGTATGCAATTAATTCTTCTCTCTTGTAAAGAAAGCAATCCTTTTTACAAATTGATTATTGTTTCCAAATTTTGGGTTGGCACTGTTGGCCTTATTTGTGCTTTAAGGTGTTTCTAGTTGTTTTACTGAGATTAATATTTTGACCCATTCACTGAGGCAGCAGAAAGTTCTTTTCTAATAAGTTCTAGGATTATTTTGTATAGGCTATTGAGAGTATGGGACAAATTTACTCTGAATGTGTTAATGAGTAAAGAAAGTTGCTCTTTTTTTCTTTATTAAACATTTATTTGTAAGTAATTTGAGGTAAGAACATTGCTGACAAATCCTTATCATATAACTTTAATATACTTATGGACATCTTGTAATCAGAAAAGAAAAAAACACAGTATCATAGAGAAATCAGCTGCCTTCATGGGCAATAAATAAATATTTCTGAATACCTGTAAATGATGTTCATGTAAGATATATCATGACTTTGGTGATATATCAAATGCAATAAATACAAATTGAACTAAATGCAACTGAAAATACCCTATTAGTTATAATGTAAACATGACATAAAACGTTTTTCACTTAACTAACCTTATCATGAGCTCATTGATTTAACACTCACTGAATATAAATTTTAACTATAGCCTATATTAAGTGAACACTAAAATGGAACATTAGATTGATCTTGTTCCAAAATATCATACTAATTTATATGTCCTCTCTATGTCTAATACAATATTTTCATTTTGAGACAATTAAAAACAATTGCACCTTAAAACTGTATACAATCAGACACACAGTTCAGTTCAAATCTGATGTCAAGAAAAAAACTTATACAGACATCAATTCTTGTTCATTTGTTCGCACACAGGACACACTAGAAAAAAATAATTACAGTACATGATTGTGTGTGTGTGTGTGTGTGTGTGTGTATTTGTACCTTGGCGTGAGTGCATGTGTGCTTAGGTGTGTATGTAGGTGCTTGTGTGTTCATGAGAATATGCGTAGTGTTGGGCAGATTACTTAGAAAATGTACTCAGGCACTGATAATAAGTATGAATTTATGAAAATACAACATAATCTGATCTTTTTTGAAATTATGTTGAGATATTAGGCAGGCGTAGTTTAAGATCAATTAAGATATGCTTTTAGAAACATGAAAATGTTGTGCCTAAATTGCTCCTTGTTAAAAAAAGTATATTTTGGTTAGCTACATTATACTTTTAAGATTTCAATGGCTTAGTGTGTGAAAAGATGTAAACATAATATGCGATTTCTTTGTAATCAACAATTATTTTCAGACAGAATGTGACTACATAATGTGTACAAAAGTAGTCTGTTAATAAATAGATTCTAATGCATTCTGGGGGTTTTGCCATATTACTTTTTCATGACCTGAATGCATAATCCTGTTTCTATGTAGTCCATCATTTTTGTAACCTGAATACATGATCTATTTGATATGTAATCCTTTACTACCCAACACCATGTGTATGTGCATATAATTGACTAAACAGTGGCTGGAATGTTGTGCCATTTAAACAAATTAATCTTTCAATGATTCCAAACATCCCAAATATCAACTGCACATCATCAGTCAATTACATCAGTAGAAAGTGCTTTACATAGTCATCTAACTGCATAACATTAACAAATGACTTTAGGTTATCATAGCAATAATACATTGTCATATCATAAACTACATGTACAACTTGTCACTGTGTTGCATAAGTGCTGAAAAGTCAAAAGATTAAACAAGTGCACCAGCAAACATAAATAACAGCTATATACCAAGCAATATATATTAGCACTACTAAAGTTAGTATTCAAAATGTATAATGTGAATTGAGTGCAATTTCAAAAGCATCAACAGTACTTTAGATCAGTTTAACACTATATTCACTGCTTTAAACAATACATCCAATACTTCTGTCTCACTGAGGCATAGGCAAACAATTCTAAAAAGGCACAAGCTGATCCGAAGGGGGTGATTAAGTTGTAGTCATGATTTATATATTAATGCATTTGATCTGGAAAATGATGGTACTTTTTAGTTGCTGAAAAATATAGAAATCATTTCCAATAATTCTGAAGTTTGAATAAAGCTCCTGAAATACTGCTTTAATATTTATGGACTGCATATTGATATTTATATGGCCATATATGCATGGATATGCATGAACAAAATAAGTTGTGGTTATAGGAAATGTGACTCATATGGCAGTTTGATTAAAATATGTGCTGTGCATCTGTATTTGAAATTATGTGCATATACGCTTTATCGTTTCTTTTGGCCACATATTGCACCTTACTAAAACAACAATCATCAAATAAGCTTGATTTTGCTTGACATAACAAAACATTTTGCAACAAGCTATTTGAATCAGCTTTCTGGAGGATTACCAATTAGTTCCTCTGATGTGATCCTGAGGGATGCAATAGCCTCTGCACAGATGTGGACACTCTCCTCCTGCTTGTTGTCCTTGCTGGCAAGGCCAGTGCAAGATGTTGGCTGCTCCTTCCTCTGGGATGATATGTTGCTTACTCCAGGTCCTGGAATAGAAACTGAGGCTTGCCTGGAATTAGCCCTCTCTGAAATGTCCCCCTGTGGTTGTGACTTAGAGTGTCGCTCTACAGAAACACCAGATGGGCAGACGGAGGGCATTCTTAAACCTCCAATTGGGACCATTGGGATAGGAGTCTGTACCTGCTGTTGAGAGTGCAAAGGCAAGTGGCTGAAGATGCCTCGACTGGGGAGTGTGGATGCATCAGTACCACAGCGAACACCATCGATGACATTTGGAAGAATGGCCTCTCGTTTATCCTGAATTAATCATTAGCACAACTTATTAATACTGCAATGATCAAATAATGTTTGATATCGTTATATGTTATAAAAATGTTTATTAATATTACAGAATAAAATATAATGTCTACTAGAAAATGAAAGCCATAAACATTCAGATGTTTTACAGTTAAGTGACATACCATTTCTGGGTACATTGCAGTGGTTTGTTTAAAGGCAGAGGCTTCACATTTCATTTCCCTGCTCGAATCCAGATAAGATCTGTGCTGATATGCTCCCCTGCGTGGTGATGTAGCCCTAAGCATGCCTCTATGTTGACCACGAGGGGAGGATGCACGATAACGTGATACATCTGTCGCTGGCGAAACAGGCCTTGCAGGTGATAGCTGTCGAATGGGTGAGAGATCCCCTCTGATGTTCACATCTCGTCTTGATAAAATGGGTCTCAAGGGGGAGGGAGCCCTTCCTGGAATTGGATGACCTTGTGAGGTCAAATCCCCCCGTAGGCAGATGTTTCTTTGATGAGGTGAGTCCCAACGAGGAGAGAGCAGTTGAGGTGTACAAAGATCAAATGAGGTGCTTGTTTGTTCAAGAGTTAGATCATCCTCATTACTGACTGATGATGCTTCAAGACTTTCTTTAGGATCCAAGTTCTTTGTGAAACAGATGGAGGGAAATGGTTTGCTAATTGTGTAAGGCTGAGGACTTGTGCTCCTGGAATGGGTTCTTGGTGTAGAGTCCCCATCATATTCATCATCCTCGTCATCATCTGGTTCATCTCCATCTTCTTCACCACCATCTGAGTCATCCACATCAGAGAACTGATGTTTAATGGCTGCATCCATTACTGGTCTGATCTCTGATGGTTTTTGTACATCATCTTCATGTTCTGAAAAATAAACAGAACATTTAATTAAATAATTATTTCAGATGTTCAAAAATCTGTGTTAATAAATGAATGCTTGTCCTCCTTTAAGCAGTAAACCACAGTAAAATGAACCATAAATTACTTACCAGCAACATCCGTATTGTCCATATTCATGGGTGAAACACCAAGCTCAAGGCATTTTTTCAAGTGAGCTTTTGACTTCATATGCTTAGTCAAGTTCCCTTTATTAAAAACAAAAATACATTGTTTGACCACATCAGATGAGAATATTTTTTAGTACTAGAGTACTAAAATTGTTTGACATAAAAATATGGTAAAACAAAGACAACCTTTTGTTTTAAAGGCAAAGTTACAGCATTTGCATACGTAGGGCCTCACATCTGTGTGGGTACGTATATGTTTCTTTAGCATACTAGGCTTTTTACATCGAATACCACACTCTTCACATATATATTTCCCACGGCCACGTCCCCGGACATACACATAGTCCTCATTTGATTTGTACCTGAAAGTCAGTACATATATTAGCAAACACTTTTCATCAATAAATCTCTCCAGATATTTGTACAGAAAGATACTGTACTACTCACCCTCCTTCAAAAATCTTTACCCGAGCAGGCTCCGTTTGCCGTAAAGGTGCCTCAGTTTCTTTGCTATTGTCACGTGACGGTCGACATTTTTGCTTAACATCTTTCATTTGTGCATCACATGTTATGCCTCCCACCCTAGCCTCATTGGTCCCCTGTCAAAAATATGTATTAACCAATATATTTGAAATCAGATTGCACAAACAGCATAATAAAAAAATCTAAATCTACCTGTTCTTTTTTGTGATCAGTCAAAGTTGAAGTAACAAGTATATCTGGCTGATACATGGCTGCGAATGTATATGTGGTATTTTCTTTCTTCTGTTTGGATTGGAGAAGAGCGAGAGCCTTTCCAGTACTGAGACTTGGTGGATTTGGATTATGACTTCTCATAAACCAAGAGGCATACACAGAGATGTGCGGTGCCGTTTGGGTGCTGTTTGGTTTGGAACAATTGAGATAACACCAACTCACACATGTTGTAGTGTGAAGACCTGGAAACTGAGAGAGCATCAGAGTATTGGCAATATCTCTAGATAATGCTGTTGTAGCAATTTGCACTGCAATAGGCAAATTATTTACCAAAATAGCTTCTTGAGAAACACTGCTGGGCAATGATAAGCCTGCTTTATTGTAGAAGTCCATATTAGGATCCTCCATTTCTATCTCTTCAATTGTCCCAGATGGAGTTTGTACATGTGTTGCTTTATTATCCTTGTTGTGTTTCTCTTTGGCAAGGTCAGGATGTCCTAATTCCACAGCACTAAGTTCTTCTACAATCTGTCCATACATATTCTCATCCTTGACTCGTTTTTGCTGAGTTGCTTCAATAAAAAGCTCAATACTGCTGGCAGGCGAAAGCATTCGCTTACTAGCCCCACCACTTGGAGCCTCTGTAGTTGAAATGGTTCTAGAGGTCAAGGACAAAGGTATGCCTGTATTAAGTTTTGCAGGTGATGATTGTGGGTTATGCAGAAGTCCTCTTGGATGTCCTTGTGTTTGACATGCATCAAATCCAACTCTGTGTTGTGATGTAACATTTAAAAATTGACTTTGAATGTTAGCATTATTAGGTGTTAAGTTTGTTGCATACTGAGAATCCAGAATATGAGATATACTGGTGTATGTGATGTTTCCATAGGATGGTACTTGCATCTGAATTCTGACTGGAACTAACATACCACGCACATTCCGACTGGCTAAGGCAGGCTGAGCTTGTGAAAGAACTGCTATTGTTGACAGGACATTGGCCACACTGTGTGAACTGTCTTTCGGTAGATCTGAAAGAGCAATTCTAGGATCTTCTGCTGTTTTTGAATCTTCAGGTTCGTTCTTTATTTTCTGCTTTAAACCATGACATTGATGCATCTGTAAAGTCTGGGGAAGAAGAGGCTGTTTATAAGGGATTTGCTCTGGCATCCTAGCCAAATCTGGTGAAATAAGCTGGTGGAGAAACACTTACATGCAACAAAGAGTACCTAATTTTCTCAATGCCACTAGAGGAACCTTCCAACAAAAACTGTTTGTCTGGTGAAGACAGTTTTCTGCCCATTTCAACTGCATCTGAACCTCCCTGTGTAGTGTTCACCTCCATGGATTTGTCATGTGTTAAAGTTTCTGGATCACCACTCAAAGAAGCCTGTCTAACCAAACATCCTCTTCTTCGTTCTTTAAATCCACATTCACTGGTATAGTTGTCACTTTGAATAGGACTGGTTGAAAAAGAAAGGTTGCTATAATCAAAAGACTTACTTCTAAATTCTGGTAATTCATTGGGTAAGTTGGAGGGTGTCTGTTCTGATGCTGACCGCCTCATCTCTCTCTGTTGGCTTAGTGAGCTTCCTGGAACAGACAAGAACTCCAAACACTTACTAAACTCATCCGATTTAGCAGGAGATGCGACATTTATACTTTCCTCCCTGTCAAGTGACTGAGAAAAGCTTGAGCTATGAGATAAATTGCTTTCTTGACTTGGGCTCCTGGAGAGACTAGTACAAGCAGATTCAAAGCTTGATTCACCCGAAGAACATTCCATCTCAGCTAAACGCAAGCGTTTCTTTTTTGGAGGTAGCTTTTCAACTGGGAAGTTTGACAAAGTTTCACTCCTCTGAGGCCATTGGAATTCTTCTCTGTTTTTTTCATTTGGTCTAACCTGCACATCTCTTACTTTTTCTGGTTTGTCAGGCTCCTCAGTAACTCTAATCTCAGGAACTTGAATACCAGACTGAAAAGCTAGTTGTTTAGAAAAATGAGACCACTGGTAGATCAAACTACTTCCACCATATTGACTCTCTATTTTTCCAGAATGCATGACTCGGTCACTTTTGTACTTTTCCTTAATCTGCTCCTTTTCAATTAATTGGGAAAGGGTACTTTTATTAAACTGTTGTGATTCAAAATCAGTGAATTTTTCTGCAGAACTCGGCCTACTTATTGATTTAGTGTGCTGAATTACAGAGATAACGTTGCTTCCAGCCAATCTTTCTGTATATGTAGTACAGTCAGTGTACGTAGCATCCGAAATATCTTGCTTAGTAGAAAGGTCCCCTGTGAGGTCAAGCAAGCATGAAGGCTTATTTTGGGTTGGAAAATCTTCCTCGTCCATAATGTTCTTTCCTTTTCTACGCTTCCTTGTAGCATTTTCCATCATGTGGTTCTGAAACATGAGGCATGACTCTGATTCTGGACAATTCTCTAGTCCAATTTTAGAATCATCAGGACTGTCAACTTTTGGCTCTGATTTCAGGCCACAAACCAAAGTGTGGTTATCCAGTTCTACATGTCCTTCATGTGCAGAGTGCTCAAAGGCAGCCTGTCTCATAAGTTTTCTCATGCCCATGGAGCTGCGAAAGGAGATTTCTTCGTTTGTCATCCTCTCATCAAAAGAATTACTGCTCCTTAGCACTTGTGGTGCACTCACATTGGAATCAGATGGTGTTGGAAGAGAGTTGCTCCGTAATAGTAAACCACATTCTGGAGGGGTTTCTAATAGTTTAGTCCGACACTGAAACAGTTCTGGGAATTCCTGACACTCTTCTTCTTGCAAAGATTCTGACTCGATTTTTATTGATCTGGCCAGGTCTTTTTTGTTTCTGTGCAAATGGCATGCAACTTCCTCAGGTGCCATTCCTTTGGTCAATTTAATCATAAAACTCGATGGAGTCTCATTTATGTCTGTCATGCAGGTCTGTACAGTGATTGATTGCCTTGGCTTGGCACTTGGTCTATAACACTTCCCAAACATAATTTCTTGGTATGACTTGGCATTTGCACTGGGTTGATTGAACTGCTGTTCTGCACTCTCTGAGCGTGAAAAGTAGCCAGAGTCAGTGCTGCCTTTGCTGTATGAGCTAGGGAGAGATAGGGAATCTTGACTTCTTTTCTCTGAAAGCCTAAGGGCAAGCCTTTGCTTTATGCTAGAAGACTCAAGTTCTTGGTCCACCTGAGAGACAATAACAGGTGCCATCATTTCTCGAAACTGCCATAAAGATACTTTTCCTGACATACTCTCGTTTGATGGACTTTGTGTAAAGGTAATCCCAGGGATCTTTTGTGTATGTCGACCACACTTTTCCTGTACACTATCTCCACTTTCCTTCATTCGGATAGAGCTGCCTCTATGCATGGGCTGCCTTTGTGCAAGAGTTGCCTCTTCTTTCACCTCCTCATCAGTGTCAGTGCTCTGCTCAGCATCCGAGTGCATTTCTCCTTCTACTGTTACTTCTTCATCCATACTACTATGCTTCCTATCTTGCTCCGAAAATGGAAACAATCCGGCTTTGACAGCATGTGTGTGAGATTTTCTGTGTTTATACAAATTGCTTTTAGTTTTAAATGAGAAGCCACAAGGAACACATGGATATGGTCGTTCACCAGTGTGAGAACGTATGTGTTTTTTCAGTACACTGGGTTTGGCGCATGCTCTCCCACAGTAATGGCACACATACTTTCCTGTCTTCTTCACTTTCAGCTCTTTTTTGTGCACACCCAATGACAAGAGGTTAACACTTGATTGGATACATCGTTTGCCAAGGGGAGTGAAACGTTGCGTCTTCCTCCATGTGTAGATTGGATTGTGGTCACTGGCTTGTAAGGAAGGACTAGATCCTGACCCCACTGAATGTGCCTCAATACTGAGACATGACCTTAAATCATCTCTGTGGGGTCTCTCTGTTAGTGGTGTTTTGTCCTTGGTGCCAGGCATATGATCTCTTTGGGCCATTTCAGAATCAGATAGTTTCTCATCTTTCAAAGTGCCTCTCTGTGGGGAACATCCTACTGCAATAGCGGGTTCAGGAGTCTCCATGATCCAAATATGTTTTTTCTAATATCAGTAGTTATGTCTGCTACATCTTTGCTACTTCATTCTGTAGGATCGAATAGTACAGAATGTCCTAATTAATTTAGTGCAAAATCTTTTTTTAAGTGCCATACGTTCCAAAATGAACAAATGCAGTCTTCAGGTTGATTGCAAGGATCTCAAAAAATGATGGGTAATTTTCTTTCCAATGTTTTTATTCCTTCTTCAGTGTACTCTTAGGCCCATGTGATCAGTTCCAGGTTATCTAAAGGAAAATAATAAAGAAACAGCAATTTTAATAAGACATAAAAATTGTATTGAAATAAATAAATGTCAGTTGAACTTTTTAAAATTGCAGAAACTAATTTACTTAAACATCATATTATTATAATAATAATAATAATAATAACAATAATAATAGTAATAATAATAATAATAACAACAATAATAATTCTCTAAACTGAGTTTGTATGATGTATAATGTGATTGAGCACAATCTAACAGCCGCATTGTTTTACATGTTTGCCTACGGCTATTTATAGTGTAAATGGGCACTTATTGCAGCAAGTGTGTAATGTATATGCCACATACCCATGAAAGGGGCAACCTAATATTCTGAGTGGAAAGTATATTTAAACATAAAAACATTTTAGTGATTTAAAAGATTTTGGGGGTTTTATGGTAACTTTTTATACTTTATTTCCCACATATGGTTGATTCTAGACGTCTGACGTGACTGCTAAGGGGTACAGTTTACAGCTTGTAGGACTAAAGGAGGAGAATTAAATACGCTTTCACTTAGTGTTGCAGCATACAAACACTACGAATAATGTTTCATTTGTGCAAAATATAAAGCACTTACAACAGCATCAGGAAAGACATCCAGGGGCAGTTCATCTCTTCACATTAAACAATGTGACTTTAATGAGGTTATTTAAGATTATCTAGTGCACACCTCTTAGCTTGTGTTAATTAGGACATGAGAAGTCTTAATGGCATTAGATCAGAAAGAAACCTGAGCCACATACTTTAGTTTACTTTGAAACATTGCCCCTGTCACAATTCGCTTTATACAAAGAGGTGGATGTGGTATAGTAGGGTCTCTAGAGGTGACAGGATTCTCCAGCATTCCTTTCAAGGTCACTCAGATCCCATTCTCGGGTCTCCCTCAGTGCAGGGGGATGAATTAATGTGTGGACAAATGAATGAAAGATACAACAACAACAAAAAATGCAAGTGTGCGCTCATTCACAGCAACCATATCTGAACCACAGATGGGTTAACGATATATTTTAAATGTGGAATCATGGACTAAACAAAGGAAATAGCTAAAAATAAAAATCATACCATAATTTCTACCATTGTTTCTTTTAATGGATTATTCTTGGATCTTAAATGAAAAGTGTAAGAGTTTTAGCCAACTGTTAACACTTGCCATTTTGACAACACTCTTACACATCTGCATGAACATCACCAGCTACAAGATGAAAAGTAAAACATCATGAAGCATCATCAAATTACTGACATTTAAAAGATAGCCAGAGTCGGAGGGGGGGGTCATTACGTCATGTATCAGCACCCCACTGTATCAGCAGTCACAGCAAATGTCTTAGAAATGACATCCACTGTGGCACTTCAGGAAAGACTGGAGGATTGCATGATGGATGAATTACATGGTAAATAAGAGCAAAGCAGTCAAGGACAGACTCGAACTGGCAAGTCACCCTCCAGCAAGCACAGCTACAACAACATCAAACATATCGATTGCCATTTACAAACCTGGTGTTCAAATACAGCTTTGTCCAACATCTCCAGTCATTTCCAGCTCTCTTTAGAATTAATATCTTCCATATTCCAGTGTATCATCCTCAAGAAAAGCGGATTTAAAGCCAAATAAGCCAAACATTAGCCCCATCAATGATCCACATTGTGTGTATTAAGGGTACACTATCAGACCTACTGATGTAAGCGAGTCACCACAGAAAATACCTCACTGAGACGTGTATCCAGGAACAAAAATAGCAAAGGGGCCCTGTTAGGGCTTATACAACAGCCCACACTGAAGACCACTTTCGAAGCCATGGACAACAGTGCACAGACATCATTCATTCAGGGTGCACTGCATACATAAGCATGCACACCATGAATTGTGTTGTGCCTCCTAACAAAATGCTTATTGAAAGCATATGATATGATTGAGGATTAAACAAAAGCAATTAATGTTAAAGATAAAAAAAACCTAATTAAACGGTTGTGCTGCTATGAATCACTGCTACACTTTCTGACAAGAGTTTCAGCACAATACATGTTAATGCTCGACTAAAAATTACCAGTATCCTTAAAACATTTTAACAATGAACCAATAAATATGAGTTCCATATCTTTGCCGATTAATTTTATGATGTATTATATAAACCTTTATTTAACTGTCTTTGTTATGTAAATGCTTAATATAAAACAATTTGCACATTAATTAATTTTTATACAACATTAGATAATATATGTTTTATGGCATTGAATTAAACCTATTACAGATTTTTTCGTTAGTAGCAATATTTTATAAACCAATTTGTAACACTACAGAAGCTAGAAGATAATGATTAAAGCATATTATTGGCAAACCACTTACTAAACTAAAACTCATGTTTGAGTGAAGAAATGTGTGGCAATCAACATGTAAGAAACTTTTATCTAAGGTATTGAGTATGTTGAGTTATTGCTCTTAATGGTTGATCCTCATTGAACAGTGAAGGTCAAGCCTCTCATCTCTCTCTATAAATATAATGGTCTGTCCCACTGGGTCGCCTGGCTTTTCCACTACCCCAGGCACAACTCATGGCTGCTGACTATTTAGATGTGATTTGACACACCTCTAATTCTCTTTAAGGCACACACACACACACACACACACACACACACACACACACACACACACACACACACACACACAGCTGATGCGGAAGATTGCAAATATTGAATATAGAATGTGGTTATGATCAAGTTCTGGTTTTGTAAATAGAGACAGTAAAATAAAAAGCACATTTAGAGGCCAAAAGTATCATATCCCTGTTAAACTAAAACTGTATGCAGAGACAGCATGGTGGAGTGGTGCAGCAGGTAGTGTTGCTAGCTCATAGCTCCGTGGTCCTGGTTTAAGCCTAAAAGCTTTTTCTATGTTTACTGTTTTGCACATTCTCCCTGCATCTCCATCTGCATGGCTTCCCTCTGGGCTCTCCAGTTTCTTTCCACTGTCCAAACACATGCTGGTAGGTTCAGCTACTTTAAATTGCACCCCAGGTGTGAATAAGCATGCAGTAACTGGCATCTCATCCAGAGATAAATTGCCACTTCCTAGCAAAGACTGCATCCCTGACCAGGATCAGGAAGTTATTGAACATAAACAATCTAAAGTTTTATAAATACACTGCCATTTAAAAGTTTCTGAACACCGGGAGTGTCCAAGTTTTAATATAGCATAGCAATTAAACAAGAAGTTTAAATACATTTCTGTGGACCTTATTAACTGAGAAGTATACTCGAGGTGAACCTTAAGCCTATACACAAAATATTGTTTCAAATAATAATAAAAAGTGGTGTATTTAGTGTACAACTATGCACATTAGACAGTTGTGGATGAGGACACTATCATCTGGGAAGAGACAACATCCAACAGGATAGAAAGGTTTCTCACAGGATTCTTTACATGCTATATTTAAAAGACTGTACAATATATGTTAAAAAAAGGCTACATTACACACAAATGTTTACTAAAAGCATGGGGGTGTTCAAAATAAGTAATTGAACTGTCAAGCATATTCACTTCCTTTCATGGTTTTAACAGGCCCTTTACACTATACATTCAACTTTTTATTAAGGCTTGAATAAAGACTGTTTGAACTGTTACTAACGTTTCATTTGAGAAGTACAGTATAATAACACCTAAATATTCCAAGTGAATAGCTTCCTTAATCTCTTTTTTTAATGTAAATGTCATTTGCCATATGGGGTGAAGACATGCGGAGTGTTCCCATGGCAACAAAATACCTATTTTTGCTGTATTTAGTATGCGCTTATCTTATTCAGTGAGTAGCTACACACAGATCACTGAAATACTGAATGGAACATACTCAGCCAGTGCTTTAGCTGTCAGAAGCATGATAAATGATTTCCATTTCTATTTAGTAGGGCACACCAAGAAATGTCTTCTCAATGTATGTAAGTAGGATGTGTCTGGATTAGATAATGGCATTCTACATTCTCTGTATGTATTTGACACCATAAAAAGGTCTGGGAAATGAATGAGAATGAATGAAACGAATTTGCAAATGCCTTCAGGAGGTGGACTCCATCTGGAGCCATCGTTAACTCATCGTCATGGAAACACACACACTGTTTCCTTATGATAGAACTGAAGTTCTGCATTTCACAGGCTAAACTGTATAATGAGACAAAAGACTCCACTGAAGATTTCACTGAAAACTGTGTTATGAGTTTAAAGAGGAGTTCCAAAAAGTGTGTCTGAGTATAATACATCAACAAAGTTGATGTCAGTTTGGGGAAAAATGTGGTAGAAACGATAAGTAATACTCTTGACTATAGGTATATATTCAACACAAAAATGTGAAAATTCAGTTGGAGCCATTTAGCATCCTCATAATATTTTTTAACAAGGTTATTATTCAATGATGTGAGACTGAGGGCTCAAACAAGTAACAATAAAACTTCTAATGTATCTATATCAGGTTGTTTCTAAACAAGTATATATTCATACCAAAGTGAATTCATACTTATCTTCTGTCTCACCTTGACTGATCCATGGACTTCAGCTCCTTCCTCCATAGCTAAACACTTCCATCCTCGGAGTGCCAATAACGAGGTTCCTGTTTTTCACTGAGTGCTCTTCACTAGGCTTTGCTACTAATCCCTTAGTCTCATGCAAGAGGAGTGGGAAGGAAATGGAAAATGATCATGTTTCTTGGCATAAACACCTGGTGTGTTGATTGGCTGAGGGAGGCTGGTGGAGATGTCTATCACCGTGACAACGCAGGGTCTGGTTGGCAGCAGCCAGAAGAGAATATACAGGGACAGAAATAGATTTCAGCTTGCTCTGGAGCTGTACAATCCCACCACAGAGAAAGGGAGGGAAGGCCAGAGGAATGCAAGAAGAAGGATGAATACAGCTTTGAGAAAAGATGAGCACAGCATTGAGAAAGCAAGGACATTATCTTAGAATATTACAGCTACTGTACATCCATGCTGCAGCTGCTGCACAGAAAGTGTCTTAAGTACAGCTGACTTAAGTACAGCATTGCTTTTTCAGATATTTAAATGCTTACTAGCTAAAGCTTGAATTTTTGCACTTGTACTAATTGTGCTAGAAATATTCCTGTATTTTCAGCATGATTTTTATTCCTGTAAAGAGATCAATACAGCAATGGTTTCATACCCAACATAAAACTCTTCAGCTACCCTGAAGCTGGCAGACCCGATAGTGGCCTAAATGGTCCTGAAAACCATTTATCTTCAATTAATGTGCTTTGATGGAACTGTATAAGTTTAACAGTGTTACCAAACTAAGCAATTCTAATGTGTTTTCCAAATTAATCTGTCATTTTGAAAATGACCATGGGTAGACACGCTTCCCAGACGGACTGTGTGATCAGTGTAATTTAAAAATGCAGTCAAATTAAATGAAAGTGGCACAGACCAATACATTTCTGAGGTTATTTTAGTTCACTGTTGTGTCAGGACAGAAACCAGTTTGCAACATTGCAACATATTTAGCCAGTGATTATTTTCACCTCTGCAGGCATTTTCTTCAGTGTCTTCACTTATGTTTACGTTCATCAACCTATGGCAATGTTGTGAATCTCAGAAAAACGCTCTTGCTGACCCCATTACTGTCACAATTAACATCATAAAAGATAAATGGTCAGCCTGAAAAAGTGTTTCCTGCACTCACTCATACCTTGCTTAGTTCAGATGTTATTTCAGTGCAAAAGCAAACCTGAGAGAGAACATGGCCAATAGGGCTCAAATGAACAATATTTTTGTCAGGAGGAACTACACCTGTTCGTTTAAACACTTCAACAACACTGTACATTGAAAGGGCCTGTAATCTGCATAAACAGTACAGCGCTATTCCTGTCACGGCTGCCCTGAATAACTCAGATAGGGAGTTTCTGGGGGGGAAGTAAGCACGTGTGTCTCGATGTGGCATGTGATGCTCTCGGATTCCCAACACGTTCATAAGTGGACTATGGCAGGTATTTTAAATTGCCACACACAGGTCTGTTCTAGCGTTGTTGCTTGTTTATATCAGGGTGAAATCAGAAGAAATACAGCTTGTGAGTGAAGCAAAAGAGGTATGTAGCAGATAAAACAAATACCTGACTAAATCTATAAGTATTAAATACTTACAGTGCACAACAGAGACTTTTCTTTTAACACATTGATCTTAAGTTTTATTTGTGTCATTCACAAATAAAACTTTTTCGGTCTAGTTGGCATATTTACCACCCCCTGAGTCACTTAAAAAACAGATTTTACACATACATACATTTTTGATTAGTTACACACACATTACTATAATATGAAAATGATTCACTGATTACTCACAGACATTCAGCAGTACAGAATAGAGAAATTACCCAAAGAATCAAACCCATAAAAAACACTGAAACCAGAATAAAATCATAAACAATATCAAAAGAATATAGGCAAGGCAACGTTTATAATATCATGTGAGTATTGCAAATAATCCTATGAGGGAATCTGTTAATGATTTATGTCCCTAATCTACACCAGTCAGACGAATAGTCCAGCCCCAGGAGCAGGGCATCTCGGCAGGAGACAAAGCAGGAAGGTAAACCTGTAGGCCGGTGGGCTTCGTTGGGACCCACTTCAGTTGTTTGTAACCCAATAACACCACCTGGTTTAGTGCAAAATTAGACCACAAGAAGCAGAGTAAGACAAGAAAATCCAGTTTAAAAGAACAACGAAGGAGAAATGCCTTCAACGTTCACACTATAATTACACGTTTGTGTCTCTTTAGATGCATTTTCTTTTGTCATCATGTGTTTTTGAATGATTCCTAGCACCGGTTTCACATGTCATGATTTACATGGCACCCTCTTGCAATTTAATTTTCTTTTAACTTGTAACATTATTCTTTGACCTACTGGTTTTATAATTTGTATTCCTCATGCTCATTCTGCTTCTCTCTCACTTATTTCTAGCTGTTCCTGACACCTATCTGTCCCTTGTATCATTGTTGGCAAATTTAACAGTGCTACTCTTAAATTGCATTGAATCATGTTTGTAAATTGCTTTAGACAAAAGCATGTGCCAAATAATTATGTTACATAAACCTGAACATCAATTAATTAAATGAGCAATAATCAATTACCTGTGTTTTAACTTCAGAAACTACAGGGTCACTGAGAATAACAGATCCATCACTTGGCCATGAAAGCAAAAATGCATAGACAGCCTTCTCCTGTGCCTTCCATGTGTACCTATAGAACCAAAACAAAACAAAAAACCCCCAAAAACATTTAAAAATATCTAACCAGCTGCATTTAAACAAATGTAGCTGTTTTGTGACAGAAATACATTTATGACAGAGATAGATTTATTGATTCTACAATTAGGATCTAATCATAAATTGCAACAAATTTGTCCAAGTAAAGATGTATAATGATTCAAAATGGAAGTGCAATCTGTAGTATTATGGTGACTGTTGAGTGCTCTTTAGATTATCACATGGCCTGTTTATTCTACTGATTAAACAAATTATACTTAAATTCGAGACGCACCAAATTCCAGGAGTGACGCTGTCATTCTGAACTCTCCAAGCAGTCGAATTGTAGATTCCTTCACCATTGATTTTCAACCACTGGCCCACCTGCCTTAATCTCTCCTCAAATATAGGAGTAATGCGACCATCATGTGTTGGACCTACATTCAATAACAAATTCCCACCACATGACACAGTCTCCACAAGGGTCTGCAAAGAAAATAGTGAAACACATGTATTACATAGATTGATTTGATCTGTCTTAAATGAGCAACGGGTTTTGGAATAACTGGCTAAACATTTTTTCAATAGTTTGAGAATTATTTTACTGTAACAGCAAAATTAAAAAATAGCATGTATTAGTAGACTAAACTCAACAGATGTTTAGCTTAACTTTTTCTGCTTTTGTAGATTACATTATAACTAAATCCTGGTCATTTATAGACAGATGTTTTATTATTTGCTTTCCATTATGCTGTTGTAATCCATCTCGGTTAATCTGAATTTCAAATCTGTGCAAACAATATATGTTCAAGGACACTAAAAATCAAACATTCTGATCGGGCCATGCGCTAAAGGAACTGTAACAGGATTTCCTTGTTATATTCATTACATGTGTCACTCTTGCTATATATACCTTAATCAGCTCCTCAATGGTGAGGTAATCACTTAATTTAGCCTCTCGTCTATAGCCCCATGAGCGCTGGTCAATTGACATACAGTTCTCCCATTTGTGCTTCAGCAGGTGTCCTGGGTTGTAACGGTCAGCACATGTGTAATAGCCGCCGTGTGTGCAAATACTATCCTTTCCCCATCGATCATTAGTCACAACAGTGTCCCGCACCGGGCTGTAAATACATCATTGGTTATATATGGGTATGCACAGTCATCTAAGAAATCCTGTCAACAAAACCTAAAGTAATTCAAAATACTATTAATGCAATGGTTCCAACAGTGTGACCCAGAGAACCCCAAAGGTGCAGGAACCATATCCAGACTTTGCAAATGTAGTTTTTTCTGTTTATTTTAGTTAATTACTATTAGAATGTATTATTAAATTCTTATAGTACATATTATCATTATTCTTATTAAATAATATCCTCTTGAATATAATGCTAATTTTAATTAAATGTGTTCCGAAAGTAGAAAGTTCAAATTCATAGGTTATATTGCTCCAATACATAGCCAGATTATTACAGTACAAATGTAAATTTCCCCTTAATATCTAAATAATAGAATTGTAAAATATACATGTATACCTGCTGTTTCAATCTTTTTTCTTTCCCCATTTACACAGTTCATGGCTTCCCTGTTATAATGTAATTTTACAAGAAAAAATGATTTACCTCTCATTGTATAGCCATGCAAGGAACCCTGTGCTATTCCAGTACTTGTCTGGGGCATCTCCATCTCCATCGGACCATAACAATTCTGGTTTGTACTTGTTTATGATCTCATAAAGCTCAGGCAAGGACTTCTCATAAGGAAATCTAGTGGTAGTAAAATTATTTCCCTCATCTTCTGTGAAAAGCGGGTTAAACCACTCAAAGAGAGAGTGGTATAGTCCTAGGCGCAGGTCACTGTACTTTCGTAAAGCACTGGATATTTCATCTACCAGGTCCCGCTTTGGACCAACATCCACTGCATTCCAGTTCCATGAGTACTTTGAGCCCCACATTGTAAACCCTGAGAAATGACAAATATTTTACTTTCTTGTTTGTACAAACAGCATTCAATTTCTCATTCTAAAATAATTTTATTTATTTATTTTTAAAGGGCATCAGATAAATGTTCTACCAAGACATTCACACCAACCTTCATGATGTTTAGTTGTGAGGACAATATACTTTGCTCCTGATGCTGCAAAAATATCTACCCAGTCCTTGGCATTGAAGAACTCAGCGGTCAAATGTGGCGCAAAGTCTTGATATGTGAATCCAGGCGGGTAGTTTTTAGACATAAAGGACACATAGGATGGGAATTTCTTCCCTTGCCAGTACCACCTGTGGACACAATATTATTTTCTGAAACTAAAAAGGATACAGGAACTTGACAGGTCACACAATGATTGTATAATTCATTGGGATGGAAGTAAAGAAAGTTTGATTCTCTAAAATATTTTCATAACACACCCTCCTGTGCAAAAATTGGTCCGAACTCAAAATGGCCTAATATTACACTTGAAATGGTTTTGATTTAAACAACTCATCAGAAATGTCTCATGTCTAATAGATAAAGTAACATTGCGAGTCAATGTTGTTCCAGTTACTGTTGATGTTTTTTTGGGGGTTTTTTTGTTTTTTTATATCAAACATATCAATCATTATCATGATTTTACATTTGTGTTAAAGAAAACTATATAAGTGAATTTCTGTTTCTGGCTTTATTACAGTTAATTGCAGCAAACAAGCAAATGGGTGGTCTCAGGAGTGGATTATTATTATTTATTTATTCTTGCTCATTCTCTGGCCATTGATTTGTTGTTAAGAGCTTCAAGAAATCATTAAAAGCTTTGGGATTTTGCTCATTTTCTTGAGGAAGAGTGAAAGTTACAGATCACTGTATTTAGCTATGCTGAAAAGGACATAATGCAAAACAAAAGTACATACAGAATTTTTGTTTATTCCACAAAATCTTTTTTTTTTTAATAAATAACCTTACTTGCTACACAATAAACAATTGGAATCTTCAATTTGAAGTAGAAATAGACATTTAGACATTTCCATACTCATATCGCCTACTGGTGGTGGTCCTCAGAATCATACCACCATAGCTGCACTGTCTGTGTGGGAGAACTCACCAAAACCATTCACTGCCGTAGCTGGGGACTGAAAACACACCCCAGTGGATGAAGATCCCAATCTTTGCTTGATCAAACCATTCAGGCAGTGGTCTCGAATCAATCGACTCCCAAGTAGGTTCATATTGACAAAAACAACCTCCAACCCACAAGATTAGAAAAGCCCAGCTCCGTGTATCCATGTCGAACCTGTCTGCTATGCCTTCAACAACCTTTAGCACTGGATAAACCGGCCTGAATCCAATCACGTGATATTATCCAACACGAATGCATGTGATTGTGTTTGTGAATTTCAGTTAATCTCAGCGCATCTGTCTTCCTGTTTGAAGCGCCGCATAAACAGAAAGATGTTGCACTTCCGTCTTGACTCGAAACGTTGCTCACGTTGTCAAGAAATCTGGGTGGCTTCATAAATAGCAATATAAATAAACACACGTCACATTATGGGGGAAAAAAGTATATATTGCAGACACGCGAGAAAAGAGTGACAGAGTTTGTGAAAATCTTGAAGTTTATATCTGTCGACCACTTTACGGGACAATCCTGCGCAGAATTTGCGCAGAACTGGTCGCAATTAACACACCCGGCTACGTAGGGTTAACCGTACTTACATTGTGACATGCGAAATTTACGTGTGCATGGTTTATATGATAGTTTGGGTTTTCTTCTGTTTATTTGATTATTTCTTTCTGGTCTGCGCAGGATTCATGCAAGGCTATATCGACTGTCATTGTCACATCTCTTCGAGAGATTTTGACGATGTAAGATGCAGATCTCTGTTGTGTTTATATTTTAATAGCAGTAACTTGACTGAGTTCTGAACTGACTTTCTGTTTTCTCCTCAATAGGACATTGATAGTGTTATTGAGCAATCAAAAAAGGTAACTTTATCCAGGTTTGACCTTTGCATTTTACACAGTGTCACCAGAAGCTGGCATTTGCAGCCTTTTGCCTTTTTTTATTTTTAGGCTGGGGTTCAGGCTCTTGTTGCAGTAGCAGAGCATGCTGGGGAGTTTGAGAAAATCATACAGCTTTCACAGAGGTGGCCTACAGTTAATTAACCATAATGTCACACCTACAATGCATGATCTTTGATACAGTGATTAAAAGAGGAGGTGATCATTTGTTTGTTTTGTTTGTCTGCTTGTTTTCAGGTTTCCTGGGTTTATCATACCTTGCCTTGGAGTTCACCCTGTTCAAGAAGATCCAGCACAATCCAGGGGGGCATTACTCGAGGTCTTTGCTGTGACATGCTTTACTGGTGTAATTTCATTTAAAAGCTAATTAAACTAATACACTTTTCCTTCACAGGATTTAGATTCTGCCTTGCCCTTAATTGAAAAATATAAAGAGCACATTGTGGCCATTGGTGAGGTAAGAAATGTAGCCTACACAGCCTATATAATAAATATATAAAGGGTTTATCGTATATTTAATCAGAAATAATATGCAGACATTCTTTGTGCTTCTTGCAGGTTGGACTTGATTTCACACCCCGGATAGTCAGTACCGATGCGGGGAAAGAATTACAAAGACAAGTACTCATTCGTCAAGTAGAAATCGCGAAGCAACTAAATTTACCTCTGTAAGTGAAACATAAGCCAGTTATATACAACTGTAAAATAATAACATGGCAGTGTAGCTTTAAGATCTTTAAGAAGCAAACAAACAAACAAACTATCTTTCCAATAGAAATGTCCACTCAAGATCTGCTGGAAGACCAACCATCCACCTTTTAAAAGAGCTAGGTATGGTTCATTTTAAAAGCACAAATTTGATTAACTTGCACTTAATGCAGCATGCATTTGTTTGACCATTTAAAAATATATATATATAAATTAATTAATATTAAAGAGGTGAAATTAAAACCTTTAACGCAACATATTTATTCACAACATCCTTTCTTTACCCAGATACATATAAAAAAAATCTGAAAATCATTCACATGAAACAGCAAAAGTTCCGTTTGGTGTCCTGATGTTTTACGTAATTTAAAACGCCATAATAACTTTAAATCATTTACAAGAATATTTTGTCTTCATGCTCTAATTTGAGTTTGGTTTCACTAATAATAAACATACATTTGCATATAGCATCCATCTTTGTCAATGCCCATGTTGAGTAGAGTATTAAAAACTTGACACGTTTAAATTTAAGGTACATTGAAAACAATCATGCGATTAATCTTGATTTAATATTTTAATCGATTACCAGCCAAGATTAACAGATTATAATTTTTTTTTTCTTATGACTTTGAATAATCGTTAATTTTTAAAACTAGGTGTAGAAAATGCTCTTCTTCATGCATTTGATGGAAAACCCTCAGTCGCAATGGAGGGTGTACGTGCAGGCTATTTCTTTTCTATTCCACCTTCAATCATAAGAAGTGAGCAGGTAATAATCTTTCTTTAAATGTTTATTAGTTAATTATATACATTGCTAAATTCATTAAAGATTTAGTGCATGTTTCAGACAGTCAGTAAAGTAATACCATGTCATGCGTGAAGTCATATAATTTTCTGCTTTTTCTAAGAAGCAGAAACTTGTAAAACAATTGCCACTAGAAAATATTTGCCTGGAGACTGACTCACCAGCCCTTGGACCTGAAAAACAGGTATTCTTTTTAGTTTTTTGTTTTTTGGTTAAAAATGTATGTCTCTACTTTCCTCATTTTTGTTTTTTTTCCAATAAGGTTTGAATTTTTTATTCTTCACATTACGTCTTTGCTTGCAACATTCTGATCATCTAACTAATTTTATGTTACACTTAGGTGAGAAATGAACCGAAAAATATTACCATTAGTGCAGAATATATTGCTAAAATAAAAGGCGTTCCTGTGGAAAAGGTCATCGAAGTCACCACACTCAATGCTCTTCGTCTTTTCCCCAAGTTGAAGACATTTATCACTCATTTATGACTGTCAAGAGACAGCCTCTACAAGTGCACTTTGTATTTCAGTTTGGCAGGGACACAGTGTTTTGTTATTTTGGCTCTTGTCTTTAGTGCATTCAATTTTAAATGAAATATTGACTACAAAGTGTAATTGTACAATGGCAGATTTAATGACATGGTGTATGTGTCCCACCACATTGTAAAGTTTATATCATACTTCTTAAGTGATTGTTCAAAGTCAAATAAAATGCACTGGCATACAGAAGCTAAAGGAACAAAATGCATATCAGCTGCAATGGATCTTTGTTAAATAATTAAACAATCGGAATATAAACATTTATAAACATTGTGCTGCATTAGATTTAAAATTGTGAAAATTTACAACTGTGTCTGGTTTGTTTATTTGGACAATGATGCTTTTTTTTTGCTTTTGTTTATTAACTGCACAATTTACTGAGTAAAAAGCAGGATATATACTTACAGGATAGCAGGCACAAGATATAAACTTTATAAGGCTATGAGTTTTATAAGTTTCACCTGATTTGGACACACAAACCCTAAAGACAAGGAGCATTCATTTTATTAGGTTAATCAAAACCAAGGTAAACCATTGTTTTCTTTTATTTATATTGTCCTCCCAAACGAGCATGAATAATTGTTGACTACATATGCCTTATATGTCTAAACAAAAAATTTAACGTAAATATGTTTCTAAATGTAACTGCACTTGTAACAATTCATATTGGAGTGAACAATAACGACATGGGTTTTTTTTTATGATGATGCTAAAGTGTGTTATAAAAAATTAGGGTTTAAAAGTATTCAGGTTATAAATGGGAGTTTATGGAGCATATCGATCATGCTCTTTATATATTTCTTGATGTCACCTTTGTGTTCTTTTGGAGGTCATTTTCCCCCCAAACATTAATATGTTCTTGAAATGTTTTGCCTAGTTAACGTGAAAAAGGATTAATTTACTTTCTATCAGATTGACCGTACACAGATTTGTTGTATATTGGGAATGAAACACTACACAATGTTTTATCAGTTGACCTTTAAATTGTTCAGAAAATAAAACAAATAAGCTAACTTATAATAATTCCATGTCTTATTTGCACACCATAAACTCCTGACACGAGCATCTCCAAGCAGGAGGACTGATTTTGTGTGGTCCCAGAAACAAAGGTATGCAAGGTTGGTTATTTTTAACTATTATTATTTCTCAGCAAATAATACGTCAGTCAATAATGCACATGAACAGCACATCTAACACTCATCCAAGATTTTTATTGGGCTGCTTCTTTTTCTTTTTGTCTTCCTCCTTTCTGTTCTGCAACACCAAATTCAATCCTAAAAGTGGCCCTGTGTGTGAGAGTATTTACCGCTAGGTGTCAGTCATATTACTCCACATATATAAAAGTTCCTGAGTGTATAGTGCAAGGTCAACGTGCCTCCACGCCTGTTGTTGCTCACGCGGCTGTCCGTTCTTAAAGAAGGCTAATGGCTTGTTGAATGGCAGTGTTCAGATCTTTGTTTCGTTCCACTTGCTTGTCAATCCAAATTTCTAACTATGACACTGAGGCTGTTGAAGGCCAGTCGCACACACTTGTGACTCCTCTATGCAGCTGGACTGTTTTCAATTGGGCAGCAGAAAAGTGCCGGATTTTATGGTAAGGAATTAAGTCTGGATAGTGTTACTCGTTATAAACTTTAACAAATGTTTGCAATGCTAATATCTGCTGGTATAAATGGTGTGTGTCTGCTCCAAAGCGCAGCGTAGCAGCTGTTAGGTGGATTTTGTACTCTGACTTTGCTTTGTTTTTGTGTGTTTGTGTGCGCGCGTGCGTGTGTGTGGAGTTGAGGAAACAACAGGTTGGAAAGGGGAAGTCATGGCAGCAGATATTTTGCTAATGAGAAAACTGAGCAGACTGAGACAAGTGACATATCAGAGTCACATTGTGAATGTTCAGAGAAGCCAACGCCAGAGTGTCACCCAGACTCACCTGAAAGAACAGGTAAGTGTTCACTTGATGGCCCTGGTTTAACAGAAAAACCTTGCCATTGAATGACCCTAAACACCAGGAGCTCCTAAACACATCTGCAGTTACATGAAAGACTAAAATAAAGTTTTGCAGTTTGATTCGTCACATAGTTTCTATGTTCATAGTTGCATCGAACTCTTTTCAGGCATGAAATGAACAGCATTGTTGGAAATAAATAAATAAATAAATACAAATAAATATATATAAAGCTTCTATAAATTGATTTTAAATTGGATTAGCAGAAATGCATATGCTGGAAAAAATTTGTAGATAAACAGTACATATGAATATGCTGATGATCAGTCAAGTATTAGCTTGATATATAAATATCACTTTGTTTCTTGTAAGAACGTAGGCTGAGGAGTGAAAGAGAAATTGTAAATGAAGGACGAGTGTACACGAATGTAAAGCCTATTATTTCCCCTCAAAACAACACATGCAAGTTAAAACATAATGCTTTTAATACTATAAAGAGAACGATACTGTAATCTATGAGAAAATGTTAGGCCAGACCACCACAAGTTTGCTGACAATTATGTTTATATAACTTTTTTTTGTAAACCTTGTATCACACCTCTTTCACTGTAGTTTTTCGATGTGTTTCTTTTGCAGAAGTATAGCTGCACTTTGAGAACCGTCTCAACAGATAGAGGTGCTTTAAATTCAATCTACAGGTTTCCTTACATTGGCATAGGACTGCAAAGTACTAAGCATGTCAGGGCTCTTAATGCGCTGAAGGACAGTGCAAAGGGCAATGGAGCGATCAACAATTACAGCCATAAATGTTTGGGTAAAACCAGATGCAAGGTTTTTCGAGAGCTAATAAAGCCACAACTGCCAAAGTACAGCCAGACCTGTTCATTCCATCAGGATTGTTGGCGCTGGAGCGATGCAAAAAAAGAAGGACCTGACGCATCCAAGAAACACAAGCAGATGGTACAGTAGAAATGAGTACATTTGTTCCAAGCCCATAACGAAAGCAGAGAATTTTTCTGTTAACATTTGATGTAATAGTCACAATGTGGGATTATTATGGTACTCATTCATAATTTCAGTTATATTTACACATTTCTCAATCAATACATAGCAGTTCATTGAAAGCTTTATACAGGCTTAGTGTTCGAGAATAAACAGCAGCTTGTAAATATGTACCTTTTAATACTACTATTTAACTTCACCTGATTTGGTTTACTAATAAAACAATGCAGTTAAATAAATTCTTTAAACACAGAATTATTAGTTTCTTTCACAGTAAGCAACAGTTTATTGATTTAATTGCCCTCAGTTTTCTAGCTCTTCTGGTGTCCTATAGATTTGCACCTTCATCTGTGATGAACATGTAACACAGCTTGCTTTTCTCTTTTAACATTAACAATGGGTAATGTATTCTCTTGCTTTTGTCTCAGCTCAGCGAGAGCTCCAGAGAGCGCAAAGTACCGGTTACAAGGCTGGGACGTTTGGCAAATTTTGGAGGTAAGTCAGTTTTATAGTCGAGTAATTGTGCAACACTTGGCGGTGAAGATCAAAGGAATAATAGATAACTTCTAACCTTTAGGACTGGCAGTTGGGCTGGGATTGGGAGCTATTGCTGAAGTGGCAAAGAAAAGCCTAAGATCAGATGAGAAAAAAGGTATGTTTTCTATAAATATTGGTCTTTTTCTTTGACTGTGCCTGGTCATTTACACTGGGGGTATATAAGAATATAGTATACTGAAATCATAATTTTATAAAATTCCAATCCATACAAATATTACGCATGTGCAAATTAGAATCATTGAAGTTAGCATGTATAGAATAATCAAAAACACTTGGAACACAGAAATTTGTTTAAAAGGTGATATTTTGTTGTAATATTCAATATTTACATGTGAGTGCAAACCGGGACGATCTTCAGGGTGGACCAAGGCCAAAACAACAAATATAACTACTGTTGTTGGAAAGAGTCCGTAGGTTAGTACTTTTAGCCTTTGGAAAAAGGGGTACCCACCACTGAAAGCAAATAAGCAGACCATTTGTCACACAAGGACCATCTTATGATGGGCAAAGGCAAAGAGCTCTGCCAACACAGTCTAAGGCAATCATGTGCAAGTGAAGGAACATCAGTCAACCAGCCATGCAAAACCAGGCAGTATTAGTCTGAGGATAAGGACCATTTAACAATCAGAGACAAACCTGGAAGCATTGGGTGTAGCTGTCACAGAAATCCCTAGGCATACATATAACTCTAAAAACAGAATTTTAAGAGGAGGAAGCATCACCTCATGGGTCTCTCTTTTCCCATCTCTACTGAAACTGAATTGTTTAAGGGAGATTAATGGAGCAATGTTTCAGAAAATGTATGGGTAAATCTTTCTTTTACTACGATGATGAAACAGGTGAACCTTTCAGCATTGCAAGGTTTAAAATGTAAAAGAGACTCTTCTTTGGATTTGGGTTTTTGAATGGTTCTGTCAATTACCAGAATTAAGCCCAATAAAAAAATAGTGGAATAAATGGAAGCACAAGTCACCAGTGATTTTTCTTGAATATTAAAAAAAATAGGTAAAAACATATTTCAGAATATTAGCTAAACACTGAGAAAGATTATTTCATTTGTTCAGGAATAATTTCGAAGCAGTCATTTTAAAACAGGCTTCTCATCTAGTTATTAAATTTTAGTTTAGTGTTTTCCTTTTTTTTGTCATTCTACTTTATTGCACACATCTTTTGTATGGATTGGAATATAAAATCTGTTAGCTGTGTAGTTTTGTTAAGACTAATGTATGCACTGGAAATATATTTAATTGAACTCATTGTTAATATGTTGGAATTCTCCCACTATAAGTGTAGTCCCTTATATTAAAGTGATCTTTTCTGCAGGGAATAAAAAGGCTATACTTGATTCAAACCCGTTTGTTTCTGAGGCTAATGCTGAGCGAATTGTTCGGACTCTCTGTAAAGTCAGAGGAGCTGCTCTTAAACTTGGGCAAATGCTTAGCATTCAAGGTAAGATATTACTACATTACTTTTTTTTTTTTTTTTTAGGCATAATATCCACAGTGCATTTTATTTTTTTGTGTGTGTGTAAATGTGCAAATTAAATATTTTAAATAATAGATTCATACATTTTAATATGCACTCACTAAACATGCAATTATCTAAACTACAAGTTGCATAGCAGCGGTGCAATGCATATGCAGGCAAGCAATTACAGGTGGCATGATTGTTGGTGCCAGACAGGCTCAGATGTAGTGTTGAGCTATAGACCTCCACTTCTCTCCCTTGGGATGCAGTTTATCTATCTTCTACTGGATAGAACAGCATGATAATTCACCATGTCACAAAGCAAAATCATCTAAAACCGGTTTCATGCAAACTAGATCTGAATCTAGTAGACACCTTGGGGATGGGGTAAAACAGGAGATTTGCAGCAAAAAAGTGGACATGAAAAGGAATGTTATTTATATCTTGTGGAATCCATGCTATGAAGACTTGAGTCCCAGCCCAGTGTCAATATTGTGTTCTAATAAAGTTCACTACGCTACTTTACTACATCCATGACCTGCCCTTGACGTTGTCTATACTGAATACTGCCCCTACTCCATGCCCACGATTGTGTTTATTTCTGTTAAGAATGTGGCAGCGTGCCTTGACGCAAATGTCATCCTGCAATATCACTGCAACCTTTCTGAAGGCATTAGAAGGACTATGTAGTAGCATGTGTGTTTGCTGAGCACCTTTACTTTTCCACCTGAGTTGTTTTCTACCTCACTTGGACTCATGCCTTGTTTCATTCCTTTGTTTGTACAGCAGCTGCTATGTAGCCTTCTACTTCACATGCCCAAAGTTATAGTTGTCATCTTTGCTGATAGCTGAAACGTCTATGGTTAATGCTTTCCATGGCCTCAAGCCATTTGGCTGGGTTTAAATGACATTGAGCAATAGATTTGTAATCCTGTGTTGCTTTAAATTCTGGCTCTTTGGCTGTTAGTGAAGCGACATATTGTAATGTACTTTTTTGTCTTTATACTAATTAAAGTGAAAGGTCATCGCATTGTGAAATTACAAACTGCAACTATTAAAAGAACAATAATATATCGTAAACCATGCAACACGAGTATTTCTGACACCGAAAGCAGCTGGCATAAATGTGCAATAGCTGAAAATAAATGTTCCCCCGGCAGCTTCCCAGCCACTATTATCAGCTGAGTCATATCTGTATCGGGCATTCACTTAAATTCTAATGTACTTTGCTTTCAGGAACCATCCTCTCAACCATGAGTTTATATTTATTTTTCTAGACGATGCTTTCATCAACCCTCAGCTAGCAAAGATCTTTGACCGTGTTCGACAGAGTGCTGACTTCATGCCCACCAAGCAAATGATGGTATAGTTCCAAATGTGAGAGTTTAAAAACTGCTTTCCCATGTTAAAAAAAAAGAGTTGCAGAAATGAGATGGCATATATATAGTGTTTGGTTATAACAAGTTGTAAAATGTAAGATGACAGCAAATTATGCCTGGCACTTTGTAGGAAATTTAATTGCAATGTCTATCTGTGGCAGAAAACGGTGAACAACGACTTGGGCCCAAGCTGGCGTGATAATTTGGAGTTTTTTGAGGAGAAGCCATTTGCTGCTGCCTCAATTGGTCAGGTGCACCTGGCTAGAATGAAGGATGGCAGAGAGGTGGCTATGAAGATTCAGGTAAGAGAAGTACACTTGATAAATGTGAAACAATAAAAATAATCAATCAATAGGATGAGGAATTGTAGATGGATAGATAGATGTGTGTGTGTGTGTGTGTGTGTGTGTGTGTGTGTGTGTGTGTGTGTGTGTGTATATATATATATATATATATATATATATATATATATATATATATATATATATATATATACACACACATCTATCTATCCATATATATAATAAAAACACACAGAGCGGCTAAAATAAGTATTGAACACGTCAGATTTCTTCTCAGTAAATACATTTGTAATGGTGCTATTGACATGAAATCTTTACCAGATGTTGGTAAAACCCATGCAATCCACACATACAAAGAAATCAAACCATACATGTCCATAAATGGAGTTATGTGTAATAATGTGAAATGAAAAGTGGAAAGTATTGAACACATGATGAAAGGGAGGTGAAAAAAGGCATGGAAAGCCAAGACACCAGCTGAAATCAATCAGTAATTAGAAAGCAATTCTGCCCCCTGTCAGTGCAAATTAACTGGTTCAATCCAAACTAATGGCCTATATAAAGGCAACAAGCGTATTGCTGCAAAACATACTAATGGCATTGGCTACAGAAGGATTTCTAAACTTCTTGAATATGGCTCGAATAGTGCTCACTGGAACATTCAGAAGTAGAAAGAATTTCACCATATACCAGCCATGACCAGGTGCTCCTCGCAAGATTTCTGACAGAGGAGTGAAAAGTACATCAGAAGAATTGTCCAAGACTCAAGGACCACTTGTGGAACGCTTTAGAAAGACCTGGAATAAGCAGGTACAATTGTTTCAAGGAAAACAATACATACTACAGTGAACCGCCATGGCCTGTCTGTGCGCTCACCACGCAAGACTCCACTGCTGAAAAGAAAAGCATGTTAAAGCGTGTTTGCTACACTACATTTGTACAAGCCTGTGAAATACTGGGAGAATATAATCTGGTCAGATGAGACCAAACTTGAACTTTTTGGATGCCACAATACACACCATGTTTGGAGGACAGATGGCACTACACATCACTCAAAACATCATACCAACAGTGAAGTTTGGAGGCGGGAACATCATGGTTTGGGGCTGTTTTTCAGCATACAATACTGACAAACTTCATATATATTTGAAAAATGTATGAATGGAAAAATGTCCCAAGACATTCTTGATAAAAATCTGCTGCCATCTACCAGGATGAGGATGAAACCTAGTGTTTTAAAACAAGACCATGATCCCAAACACACAGCCAAGGAAAATAAAGCTGCTATGGTCCAGCTGATCACCTGACTTAAATCCAATTAAAAATCTATAGAAAGAAATAAAGATCAGAGTTTATAGAAGAGGCCACAGACCCTTGAAGAGTTGATGACTTTATGTAGAAGAATGGGCCAAAATAACACCTGAGCAATGCGTGCAACTAGTTTCTCCATACAGGAGGCATCTTGAAGCTGTCATTAGCAACAAAGGCTTTTTACAAGGTATTAAATAAATTTTGTTCAATACTTTTCAATACTTGTTTGATTTTTTTGTATGTGTGGATTGCATTTGTTGTTACATCACGTGAAACTTTCATGTCAATAGCACCTTCAGAAATATATTTACTGAAAAATGTATGTGTTCAAAACTTATTTTCCCGGCTATATATATATTATTTATTTATTTACTTTCTAGTACCCTGGAGTGGCCAAGAGCATCAGCAGTGATGTGAATAACCTAATGGCTGTCCTCAGTATGAGTAATGCTTTACCTGAGGGTATGAGTTTTGTGCGTTTTGTTCCATTCGTAGTATAAATACTTTTAAAAATGTTGCCCTCAGCTTGTTCTGTTTGTATGATATTGCTGTGCAGGTCTGTTTCCAGAGCATTTGATCGAAGTTATGAGCAGGGAACTTGCTCTAGAGTGTGACTATGTGAGGGAAGCCAAATGTGCCAAAAAGTTCCAGTGAGTATATGAAGTAGCAATAATTAAACTGAAAATGTTATCACATGCAATTAAATCAAATGTCATTTTCACACCACCTAATGGCTTAAATAATTCTTAATTAGCATTTTTCCTAATAAGAAAAGCACACTGAGGTTTTGGGTATGAACAGCTGGTGGATATAAATAATGTGCTTTCAAATTTAATGTCCTTCGAATGCAACCTCTAAATTTTACTAATTGTTTTTTTTACATGATTTTGTGGGTTCAAGGTAGCTTTCTGAGTGAGAAACTATTTTATTTTAAATAAAAATCATACATCTTCGACCATATTTGACTAAATCCCAACAACTAAATTACAAAATAAATGTAAAAGTAAATGCATGCTTTTTCAACTTTTTCTATCAACAGTTTGATTAAAAAAAATTTCCTGTAGTTAAAAAGAAGTAAATAAAACTATACATATATAATCAGATTCTTTGTCAACAAATGGCATTATCGATTAGTTAGTCTGCTCAAGTTACTGGTTAGCATGATGGCAAAATAACACAGCAGTTTGTGAAATGGTGGCGAGTACAAGCTGAAGGTGAAACTGCAGCACGGTGAGCAAAAACTTTATAATCTCCATGTGAAAATGGTATAGTTTAATGAACTGCTATTGTGTAAACTGTTTGTAACTTCGGGGCAGTCGCAGTAGATCTGTTCTGTCGTGACTCACAAGCGCCAGGTTGCGCAATCACCTCACTTGCAACATAGTGATGAATTCAGTCAAATCACTTAAACAACACTAAATCTAAAAGCAACAAATAACAGCAGCATTAAACGATAACATTTTTAGTCATTCTGTTGTGGTTTTACTTACTGGTTTTTACCCATTCTACACGGCCACTGTGAAGGGACTTTTAAATGCACTGTATATAAATATTTATAGAAATAAATCTAACTTGTAATCTAATTATTTGAGGAATCGTTACAGCCGTGGTTGCAGCCATAATATACAATATTCTACACAATAATGAATACTTCAGTTGATTAAATTGATCTATTTGTGATTTATAGAGAGCTGTTGAAGGATCACCCTTTCTTCTATGTGCCAAATGTAGTGGATGAACTAAGTAGCCAGCATGTCCTCACTACAGAGCTGGTGTCTGGTTTCCCCCTGGATAAAGCTGAGGACCTGCCACAGGAACTCAAAAATGAGGTTTTCCATTCAGCAAAGCTGAAAAACTTACTGATAATTATAAACGTTGCCTATATAATACTGAGACTTTTATCTTGATGAATTTGGGACAGTCATAAAAAAAATGCCTTATGAACCTACAGCCCAAAAAATCTGGACAGTGTTCTGCTTAATAAGAGTATTACAAGTATTGTCAATTATGTGTGTTAGAACTATTGTACAGAACACATTGTAAGCCTGTAATCTCCCATTACATTAAGTGAGATTTGTGGATTATTTAACTGTTTTAATGGAGCTAATTTTTTTTCTCATCTTTTGTGTACTGTACCAGATCTGTGAGCAAATTTTGATTCTTTGCTTGAGAGAGCTTTTTGAGTTCAGATATATGCAGACTGATCCAAATTGGTCAAATTTCTTCTTTGACCCACAAAAGCACAAGGTATGTATATTTTTTTTCATTATTGTGAATACATTATTAGGATTTACTATGGATATTGAGTATCTTTTTCAGGTTGCATTGTTGGATTTTGGCGCCACAAGGGGTTTTGATTCAAGTTTTACAGACTTATATATTGAGGTAAAGGGATTTAACTACTGTATGCAATTGTTTCTTTACTTGCACTGATCGTACTGATCTATACTAAATGTTTTCTTTCTCCCTGTTAGATCATTAAGGCTGCAGCAGACAGAAACAAAGAGGGGGTTTTACAAAAATCAATTGATATGAAATTTCTGACTGGTTATGAGTCAAAGGTAAGAATTCTCACAAGATAAAGCATTGTTTGCATTCTTAAGTTGAATCATGGTTTTCCATTCTACAAATGTTTTTCAGGCAATGATGAATGCACATGTGGATGCGGTGATGATTCTTGGGGAGGCATTTGCTTCAGAAGAGCCCTTTGACTTTGCCAGTCAGAGTACAACAGAGCGGATCCATAGCCTCATACCAGTCATGCTAAACCAGCGACTCACACCTCCTCCAGAAGAGACCTACTCTCTTCACCGCAAGATGGGAGGCTCATTTCTTATCTGCTCCCGCCTCAAAGCAAAGCTGAGATGCAAGAACATGTTTCAGAAGGCCTATGACAAATACTGGCGAGATCGACAACTACAAACCCAGTAATTATTTTCGTGGAGCTCATGGGGGGGAATGTGGAAAACCAGAATACTGAGGGGAAAAACCTAACAAACAAAAAATCTTCGGCACTTCTAAATGTGCAATTTTGCTCTTTGACTTTATTTGTAAAACCGAACAGATTCGAGGTCTAACAAATGATTTAGAAGAGTTATACCTTTTAAATAAAGATATGTATGCCGTGAATATTGTCGGTTTGTCTATAATGTTTCAAATGAGATTCTGTGGGAAACGTCAATATTGTAATAGAATGTAAACTGTCAATGTCTTCTGAATAGCATGAAGTATAAGGTAATAAACGTGCAGAACGTTATGTCAGTTTGGCGATGCCAAGCCCAATCAGACTAATTATAGACTTAATTGTAAAAGATCCAGTACTGTATTTGATGGTAATAACTATGTATATAATTTTTTTTTGGCCACTTGTAAAAAGCATTCAAACCACAGCGCATTTGAATTATTTCAAAATTCAGGTTGATTAATCTAATACATCATTGTTAACACTGTGACAAGGACATGGGTTGTGAACATTCCTAATAAATGTGTTGAAAAATGTATGTAATAGTTTATATGGGTAAATGTTTGCCTTTTGTTAGATTTCCTGAAAGTGTGACATCATTCTAAATAAATGACTAAAAATGGCTAGCATTTGAAAAACTGCTGTCATAAAAGGGGAATAAAATACTTTGAATATTATTGCATTTAAAAGATAGCATTGGGTTGACCTCAGCCTTTTGTTTTGTGTCATGTATAAAGCTTTAACACCATATATTTTTTGGAACATGGTTCTAGTTTTGTATTTTGGACATTACAGAAAAAAGTAAGTGATAGTAACAGTAAGACAGTTAAGCAGCCAAAAACATTGATTGGCAGCTCCTATATACTAATACACCGACCAGGCATAACATTATCACGGGTAAATGAATAACACTGAATAACACTTTTTATCATGAATCATGGCACCTGTTAGTGGGTGGGCTTTATTAGGCAGCAAGGGAACATTTTGTCCTTGAAAATGATGAAGCAGGAAAAATGGGCAAGTGTAAGGATTTGAGTGAGTTTGACAAGGGCCAAGTTGTGATGGCGAGACATTTGGGTCTGAGCATCTCCAAAACTGCAGTGGTCTGTATCTATCAAAAGTGGTCATGATGCGATCCAACAGACGAGCTCCTGTAGCTCAAATTGATTAAGTTAATGCTCGATGGGTCAGGACTGTTTTGCAGCAAAAGGGGGACCAAAACAATATTAGGGAGGTGGTCATAAAGGTATACCTGGTCTGTGTATACTAAATCTAGAGGGAAGAGTTGCTCTCAGTATTCATGAAGTAGCAAATTAGAAACAATGTTTGATATTTATGAAAATGTTGAGAAAGCCATGCTTTCCAGGACGTTCAACTGGAATAGTTCAGTCCATTGAGTCGTGGCACTCGTTGCAGGAAGCCATTTCATCAGTATATTCTTCTATCTGAATTGTGATGTTGTGGAAACTGAATTCAGTCTGGAGCAGCTTTATCATATCCAGAAGTGCTGTATGTGTATTGGTTTGTTCATCTGTGGTAAAACACAATTTATTCTAAAACAGTGTAAAATATAGTGTGAACTACTCTAAATAGTAGTTCTGCTTGCTATTTATTATCAAATGAATAGAATATCTCACACAAAAGGGAGTATTTATTTTAGTTACCGTCATTATTTTACGTGTTAAATGTCACTGTAAACCTATGTTCTTTTCATAAGCAACTGAATATAGACTTACCAATGAGAGCATGAACAGACATCTGATGCTGAGTCATGGTCAGCGCCCAAATGTGAAGACTGTGTGTAGCTTTGACTCCTTTGACCGATAGCAGGGTGTCTTTCACAGAATCATAATCTATGCCTGGTGGTGTTCCTTAAAACAAAGGCATATTGTTGTGTTGCTGTCGTCTGAAACATTTTTTGACAACCTTTGGAAGTTGTATGATTTACTTACCCTCCATTAACACTCTAAAATGTCTTTCAAAATTGTCGTCGTTGTTGCAACAACAAGTATGGAAAACAAAAATGTACAAATAGGATCTGCTATTTTCCATTCAGGCTGTATGTAGGGGAAAGAATATATTCTCTTAAATGTTGTGGGTTTTTTTAATAAAAAAAAGACAGATCTGCTATGCCTAAAGGCTTCATTAATGGTCACTAACCCGAAAGTAGATGATCATGGCAGCTAGCAGAACACCCAGACTCTGCAGCAAGTCTCCCAGAACATGAATGAAAGCTGCTCTTACACTGGTGTTATTGTGATCATGGCTGTGCCCATGAGACACTGGGGACTGGTGTAAAATTAATGCCATTCTTAAAAAAATCCAATATGAACACAATGTTAGTTATTATATATTCAATAAACCAAGTGTGATAATACACTAAGTTATTAAACTGATGTCATCAAACCACTTACAAGATATTTACCAAGACAGCACAGACTGAGGTGATAAGCATGGCACTGCTATGTATTTCATAGTCATTATTTATGATCCTCTGGATGGCAATAAACAGCAATACAGCAGTCACTACCCAAATAGACAGGACTGAGAAAAGCCCTCCCAAAATCTCTGTGGAAAATGCAGTAGGTGGGTAACAATAATACAGCTGTCTGTTTATAAAAAAAAACTAAGCAGATCATGTCAACAGGTCAGTAACTTCATCATTATTCAGGCCTCTAAAACAAATTAATAAGCAAAATTGATTATATATATAGAAAAGCTCAAGAAAGGTTTTTTTTTAATTAAAAAAATAAAAGTAATGGACTTGAGTTAATGAAGTTGTCCAACCTGAGCGGTGCCAACCATAAGTCAGGCTTTTGGAAGCAGGTTTTTTTGACATCCACAGAGAGAAAAGGCTTAGCAGAATGCTGCCAAAGTCAGTGAGAAGATGGGCTGCATCGGTCATTATAGCAAGACTATGAGCAACATAGCCACCTATCAGAGAAGACATTCAAATGATAGACTAAATATTTGTAAATGCCCAATAAGAATACATTTAGACCACTATTTCGTATATGATTTTGTCTGTAGAATCAACATAGTTTTGTTTTATCTTAAAGTCTAATTATTATATTACATGTAGTTATGACATCAAACATGTTCAGTAACAATATTTAAAATATCCTTACCTAGGAGTTCTCCGATCAAGAAGACTAAACAAATAATGCATGTAAATAGAAGCTTCTTCTGGGCTACTAATTTCCCATGGTTTTGACTGCATGTTGCTCGGCTGCTTTGACAGTGTAAAGGTATCAAATGTTCATCCTCAAATTCAGTGCTTAGATAGTCATCCATCAACTCATCAGAGGTACTAAAAATGCACATATATTATATAAAATATAAAAAAAAAAACCTTTTAATTATTTACCTTACTGTCTGATAAATAGTTGATCTTTTCATGATTTCGGATCTAAAATTGTTTGCTAGAATTTTCATAAAATAAATTGTAAAACCTTTTAAAATGAACCTTATTTAAACAACTTACCCCAGCAGAAGGGAATACTGAGTATTTTCCTGCCTTGCGAGTTGAGCCTTTACTACATTTACCATGGAATCAGTTTTTCTAAACCAAATGTATGAAAGCAGCACAGACTCTTCATACTGGAAGAGTTTCCATTGAGCACATCAAACAAAAAAAGTACAGGAAGAAACAGATAACCATATGCTGTTTCACATGCTGTTCCTACCTCATTGTGCAATGTTTAAATAATCTTAGGACATACATTAAGAAGAAGTAAATAAGTAAAGCCAAAAATGTTCCATTAAACCCCACTTCCAAGGTTTTGTTTAAACGAAGCTGTAGGGAAAAAAATTAATACATTTTGAGAACTTTGAAGGTTTAAATAGGAAAAAGTAAATAAATTAATATATTACTTTATAATGAAGGGATTCACAGTCCACTTTATTCAACAGTCTCCAATTGCTCAGAACAGCCACAACATTGGCGATCAAAAATATAATTTTTCCATTTATTTCAGTTACAAATACAAATTTTATTATTGCACAAACATCTGAAGTATTGATTCTGCATTGCATAAATATAAAAAAAATAATAAAAAAATCATTTATCTAATTAGTTATTCTATTTCTCAGAAAATAGCTTGAACTAAAAAGATGAAAATATCAATCTAGCAGGTACCTGAGGAACTTTTGACTTGCACTTAATATTCACAATTTTTTTTAATCTAATAATTCAGAAAACTTTTTTGGGTGAAATTAGCTGAGGAGGATAATGACTTCCATGCTGAGCCAGATCTAAAACATGTACTCATATACACATGGAGATATGAAAAACTAATTTTTACTTGCATTATTTAATCACAGTACAGACTCAAGTTTTGAGACTTCAAATACAGCATTATAGTCCAATCACTGCTGGATTTAGTGTTTGTAATGTCCATGTTAAATATTAAAAGTGGTTAAATACTGTCAAGATTTATTTTTATTAAGAAAGACAAGGTAAATAGTGTCAGGGCCACAGTCATTTTAACTAAAATACAGTTGCCATTTCTTAATTAAGAAAAGAAAAAGAAACACAACATACTGGTATTGATTGTTACTAAAGATGCAATTACATTTATTTTATTGCATCTTCTGAACAATGGTAATACCAGTATGTTTACTTGGGCTAGAGAAACCCACTCACAATTTGTTACTGTTAATTTAAAATATTTCACTAAATATAAGACAGAACCTGATACCACATTAAAAGTAAAGAAAACAAAAAGTACAGCAAGTGTAAACTATGCATTCAGAATGAAGATGACCCAGTGTAACTCCCCAGAGTGTACACACTTTATAAAGCCCCTGTTTGTCGGTCAAAATGTCCTCAAGGGCTGTGCTGTTTTAACTTTCCCCTTTCTGACCACGAGCCAAGTACAGAGACATGGCAGTCCTCTTGATTAGAAGTTCTATCTTTAAAGGCAAAAGACTGATGGTCAGTAGACAGCTGACTGTATTGCTGTCTCCACCTACTGGAAGAAAAGAAATAGAGCACTGTAATAGCATTCAAAACATACGAAATACACTGAACAAAATTATAAACAGCACGTTTGCCTCATTTTCATGAGCTGAACTGAAAGATCTAAGACTATGTACACAAAAGGCCTATTTTTCTTAAATATTGCTCACAAATCTGTCTAAATCTGTTAGTCAGCACTTCTCCTTTGCTGAGATAATCCATCCAACTCACAGACAGTATTTGGTGTTACCACCATTTGCCTCACGCATTTTGCCCTGTACTGTAAAAAGAACACCTCTCCATAGTTCCAGACGCAATCAAATGTGAGCATTTGCCCACTAAAGTCGGTTACGACGACAAACTGCAGTCAGGTCGAGACCCCGATGAAGACGATGAGCATGAAGATGAACTTCCCTGAGATGCTTTCTGACAGTTTGAGCAGAAATTATTTGGTTATGTCCAGGTGGCTGGTCTCAGACAATCTTGAAGGTGAAGATGCTGGATGTGGAGGTCCAGGGCTGGTGTGCTTACACGTGGTCTGCGGTTGTGAGGCCGGTTGGATGTACTGGCAAATTCTCTAAAACGCCTTTGGAGACGGCTTATGGTAGAGAAATGAACGTTCAATTCACGGGCAACAGCTCTGGCGGCCAATCGCATGCTCCCTCAAAACTTCCGACATCTGTGGCATTGTGCTGTGTGATAAAAGTGCACATTTTATAGTCGCCTTTTATTGTGGCCAGCCTGAGGCACACCTGTGCAATTATCATGCTGTCTAATCAGCATCTTGATATGCCACACCTGTGAGTTGGAAGGATTATCTCAGCAAAGGAGAAGTGCTTGCTAACACAGATTTGTGATCAATATTCGAGAGAAATAGGCCTTTTTTTGTACATAGAAAAAGTCTTAGATCTTTCAGTTCAGCTTATTAAAAATGGGGACAAAAACAAGTGTTGCGTTTATAATTTTGTTCAGTATATTTACAAATAGATAACATATGCCCCTTTCAGTCAGTTTCAGACCAGTGTTACAGCTTGAATTAATTTTCCAGTTGATCATTAATCAAAATGTTCCTCCTTTTTATCAGAGTCAGCTTTAGAAATGATTCCTCAGAGCTGATGCTTGTACATGCATCCAGTTTATAACGGATAAGGAAAAGGGAATAAGAAGTAGCAGTGAGGTTGTCTTCAGTTCTTCTATTGTACTACATTGAAATCAACTATACTGTATTGTACATGTTCTTACCTTACTGAGTCATGGTGTCAGAGCTAGGAATGGGCATGCCTATGATCACTGGTCTGTGTGCTGTAAAACAAATGCAAAATAATGTGATGAATTATTTATAAGTATGTTTTAAATACAATATAAGGATGCAAACATGATTTTATAAATCAGCAGACATTATGGAAGAGCAAATACTTACATGAATCTTCAGGTGCTGCCGAGGGAACTGGCTGTCCAATGATAACCGTTGGATTCCCTACAAAGATCGATAGATACAACTTAATTGCCATTGCATAGTACAGGTACACAGCAACACATAGAATATATATATATATATATATATATATATATATATATATATATATATATATATATATATATATATATATATATATATATATATATATATACACACACACACACGAGACAAGAGGTGCAATTGAAGAATTCTTGATTTATAAAGATTAATGTAGTCAAGGAGACTGTTACCCAACATGGATTTCTATTCACATTCTTAAGAGTTTTGCATGCTGTTTGGGGGAAGCCTGTTGAACACCTATTTAATGTATTAATCTTTATAAATATTTATAAGTTCACATTCTTTAATTTAAACTGGTATGTTTTCAGTTATTTAGATTACGTACATCACCTAACAATTCTGTTTGACTACATGCCAATTGAGACACCAACACAAATCTCTAACTAAATCTCTAACTAAAGCAACCATTGTTTCCCCCCCCCCTACTGCACTTTAAACAAAAGGGTTCCAAAGATTCAATGAAATGCAAATACTGCTGTCCTCAATCAACACAATCAAGTCATCTCATGGATGACCAAGTAAATCTATGCCATCACCATTTTAGTTGCGGAGTTCTTTAAATTTGTGTCTTCACTACTTTCACAAGATTCTTATTAACATTCCCTAAAATTCCTAATTTGTACTTAGAAAAAAAAATATGAAGCATTCATTATGATAAACAACAATACCGCACGTAAAAAATAAATCGTCTATTTAGCCACTATATACAGTGGCTGTCAAATGTTTGGAAACAGCTGGTCTGTCACTTTTCCAAAGACAAGTGAAGGTTCCTTCTGTTCATTGGCAACTAGATCATTTCAGTGCATGACGACTTACTTTGAACAACAATTGTATTAATTAAACTTCCTCCTTGTGCATAAATAACAGTTTTACAAACTTTTGGTATCTTGACAGTTAATTTCTCCAAATCCTCAGCTGAAATACTTTGCCATGCCTCTTGTAAAACATGCCAACAGTGTTCTTCACTAGCTGGATATTTTTTTTTATGACCTATAGATCCAGTTCATCCCAGAGAGGTTCAATAGGATTTAGTTCCAGTGAAAGGACAGACCATTCCATAATAAAGCACACTCCAGCTGACTGTTTGTTCTTTGAATAATGTTCACAGTGCTTGGACACACTGTATGCTTTAGACAGAACTGCCTGGCTTTGAAATAGGCAATGATAGCCATGTTGGTTCAGTATTCAGTCTCCAACCTTCCTACACCACAACAACCTCAAACCATTAAGCTTGTCATATTTGACTGTGGGTATGAGGCAGTCTGGTGACATTTTCTTTCCTGTTGTTTATTTTTCATATGTTCTACTGTTAGAGCCAAAAATGTCATGTTTGCACTCATTTTTCCACAGAACTTTCTTCTACTTATTAGCTGTACAATTCGTGTGTCTTCACCTTTTCCCTACTTTTATATACATTAGAGGAACATACCATTATCTCAAACACAATAAAAGGTGTTTCAAATTGCCATATTACATCAAATTGCAAATAAATACAAAAATGTTTATTTCAGGTTATTCTTATTTATATAAAATAATAATAATAATAAAAAAGTAAACACACTGTACAGTGTTTTCTTTATGTTTTAGTCTGAAATAATCTTAAACTATGGAAACTTTGATATTTTCGTTGGCCTGTATCCTATGGAAGCCTGTTTCCACCACATGAAAAAAATTAAGTTTGCCTATTTCCAAATGTTTTTCCACACAATTTTCATATCTTGTAATTCTGACTTTTTCCCCCTTGCTATTCCGACTTAATTCCTCGTAAACATGTAACATTTTGGTGCATCCACCAGTAACCATGTTGTCGACCAAGTTTGAAGTTGTTGGTGTATAAATAAGGCTCCTCTGCTTCATCTTGTTTCGTCTCCTCCAGAGCTGATTGTTAGACAGAGTTCTCTTCAGGGATCGGAGGCTTAGTTTGATGCCATGCGATTCTATTAAATGTAGCTGATTTCATTTTCAATATGTACCGCTTCTGGAACTACAGAGTGTGGCAGAAACGGGCTTTCATATGAATCTTCTCCTTGCCCCTTGCTGTACTCTCCCTGTTCCTCCATTTGTTTTTTCTTATTCTGCCGCATCTTCTGTGTTGTCTTGTCCAGAGCGTTTCAGAGTTTAGTGGGTGGTGAGTCAGTAATAATGCTTCACGGGGAAACATAATGCTCCGTCTGTAGTTCAATTGACTAAACAAAGCTGAGGCAAATCATTTGCCTCAATGATTTTTTTGTATTAGAATTACTCTAGTTACTTGAGGAATTGTTTCAGCCATATTATGTAAAGGTTATATATAAATCAAGTTACAGAACATAAGACCCTAAACATCTCTTTCATCACAATTTAGCAACAATACATCTCTTTAAAAAAAAAACCTGAAGGTGCTTCCATGACCTGGAAAATTTCCCTAATTTTATGAAGTGCAGTTGCAAATCCATCAGATGGACCCTTGTAACCTTGGGAAATTAAAGACTCTTTAGTGTCAAGAGGAAACTTTAATTCCTTCATACCACAGATGTCTCAAAGCTGTAATTACCAATAACATCTAACTTACGTGATTGCTAAAGAAAGTAAATGGTAGGGAAAGTATTCAAACATTTCTTTATGCATATTAATAGATACACTTTGTTCATCACTACATTTAAAATATACTACAGTTACATGTGTAAACCTTACAATATCTCAAAAAAGTGAGTACACCCCTCACATTTCAGCAACCACTTTAAAATATCTTCTCAATGACAATACTATAGAAATTAAACAGATATTTTAGAGAAGTAAAATGTGCAGCAGTACTTTTTTTTACTGTTCTCTGAAAATAACTCAACATACAGCCATTATTGTCAAAATAGATGGTAAAAGCAGTTAACATGTCAAAACTGTGTCTAAAGTGTCAATATTCTGTGTGAGCACCATTGTTATCTAGCACTGCCTTAATACTCCTGGGCATAGAATTCACCTGAGCTGCACAGGATGTTGCTGGGATAATGCATAATGACATCACGGAGCTGAGACACATGGCGCTTCTCCACCTTCTGCTTGAGGATGCCCTAAAGGTTCTCAATAGGGTTCAGGTCTGGAGACATACTTGTCCACTTTATCTCCTTAACTTTCAGCTTCTCAAAGCAGTTGTCATCTTGGCGGTGTATTTGGCGGCGTTATGTTGGAAAACTGCTGTTCGGCCCAGTTTATGAAGGTAGGGTGTCTATGTTCTGCTTCAAAATGTCACAGTAAATGTTGGAATCCATGTTTCCCCTCAATGAACCACAGCTCACCAGTACCAGCAGCACTCATGCAACCCCAGACCACGATCCTACCACCACCATGCTTGACTGTAAGCAAGAAACAATTTTATTGGTGCTTCTCACCAGGGCGTCACCACACATGCTGAGCCAAACAAGTTTATCTTAGTCTCATCAGACCACAGGAGATGGTTTCAGTAATTCATGCTCTTTTGACAGGTCGTCTTCAGCAAACTGTTTGCGAGCTTTCTTGTGAGCCAGCTTTAGCTTCCAGATTTCTTCTGGGACAACGGCCATACAAACCGACTTGTTGCAGTATGAGGCGACAAGCAGACCTTCCGGTTTTGCAACCTCTAAAACAATCCTGGCAGCACTCATGCCTCTGTTTTTTTGAAGACAGCTTCTGCTCCTTACGCAAAGCACAAGGACTCAACCGCGTCGATCGACCCTTGCGAGACCTGTTGGAAAACCTCTGTATGACCCAGGCCACTGTATAAGGGTTTTACAGATCTTCTTATAGCCTAGGCCATCTTTGTTTAGAGCAACAATTCTCAAATACTCAAGAGTCTTTGTCATGAGGTGTCTTGTTAAACATCCAGTGGTCAGTATGAGACAATTGTACTCAATGCACCAAATTTGAACTGCTCTAATACAAGATACACAAATTTGTATGGTCCTGTCAAGCAGACAAAATACATGAACATGATGAATAGGAAGTGTGGCTTTGCATGATTAAGCGACGAACTGTTATCACTTCGGATGTACTCACTTTTTTGCTATTTTGTTAATAATGGCTGTATGTCGAGATATTTTCAGAGGAAAGTGAATCTGTACTGCCATACAAGCTGTACTTTGACTACTCTAGAATATATCCAAGTTTCATTTCTACAGTATTGGCATATGCTAAAATGGTTGCTGAAACGTGAGGGGTGTACTCACTTTAGAGAGACACTGTACATGTTCTAGAAAAATCACTAAAATTATTTAGCGTAAAATTGCAGACTATAAAATGGGGGAATTAAATAAATATAAAGAAGAACTCCTGTCACCTAATAGGTGAATACTTCACCTTTGTTTTGCTCTTCAGTCATTTGGGCTTCAAGTTGCTCGGGATCCACATAGAAATACTCCTCCTCTTCCTCTTTTGAGCCACATTTCCCGCAGCAGAAACAGCAGCAGCAGAAGCAACAGCAGCAAGTGAAAATCATGGTACAGATAATCAGTGTCTAAAAAGACAGAAGAAAAAGAAATCAGAGATCAAAGTTTGTAACATGGTCACACTATTTAAGAAATTCATAAATTAATTATTTAATAAGTCACTGGATTTCTGCCATGATGTTCAGTTCCCCACCTTGAACCAACATTTAGACATAAGGACGTAGTATTTAACACTATCGTCTCCAAACTGGTCAGCAACATAAAGGCCCATGGAGCCATATTCGTCATAGATCCGCCGTTTGTTCTCATCATTAAGAATGGAGTTGGCATTGTTGATCTCCTTAAACTTTTCGGCAGCCTCTGGGTTGTCTGGGTTCTTGTCTGGGTGATACCGGAGTGCAAGTTTCCTGAAAGTAGATTAATATAAATTTAATTTAAAGGTCCGTCTACATGAATACATTCTAACATTAGATATGCAACATTACTGTTCACCTAAATCATTATTAGTCATGGTATGAGTGAGATATAGATATAAAATCTATATATCTATAATATAAATTTATATTTATTTATTTATATATATATATATATATATATATATATATATATATATATATATATATATATATATATATATATATACACACATACATACATGCACACACACACAAAATACACATATACATACACACATACATAAAATATACATACATATATACACACATATACATATACACACACACACATACACACACACACACAAAATATACATATATATACACATACATACATGCACACACATACAAAATACACTTATACATACACACATACATAAAATATACATACATATATACACACACACATACATATACACATATATACACATATACACACACACACATATATACACACACACACACACACACACACACACACACACACACATACACATATACTTTTATATACATATATAAATAAATGAGTCAAAAAGAAAATGAGAATATAGTGTTGCAGTAAACACACCAATCATCAGATCAGATTTTATTCATCAAACATCAGAATATCATCAGTTCTTCAGTCTTAAAAAAAACAGAAGTAATTTATTCATGAAAGCAATCTGATCGCTATGTATAGTCAGAAGTGTAGACTACAAAGTTATTAATAAACAGTTTACCGATATGCCTTTTTAATGTCATCAGATGAAGCTCCTTTTTGCAAGCCCAGTGTTTTGTATAAACTGTCTCCTGATGTGGACAGTTTCCGCTGAGGTTTGTTTGGCTCAGTCATCCTTAAAGCTGAAAGTAAAACACATGTAGAACCTACATGAATATGAGTTCCTATAATAAATTGAGAAACCAAAGGGAGGATACAGGTTATCAGAGATTAACGTGAAGGACATAAAGGGAACAGAAAGACACACACCTTCTCTAGGTGCTGCTCAGTAGTAGTACTAGAAAAGCGATGCTGTAAGGAGTGTTATTGAGTTAGAGTTTCGTCGTTTGTTAAACTAATAGTATCTCAAAACTTAGGTGAAAGATAGCCTTAATACCCCAATAAAACGCACGGTTTGTTTAAGAAGAACCCGCGGGCCGGAAGGAACCTGCGTGCCAAAAATGGCTGAACTTCTATCACCGGCTTTAAAGCAGGACTATGTAAAAAAAAATCTCTCCAAATCGTAAGATGAACAAAGTGATTTCATTTACCTACCGCTCCACACACACGTAACCGAGATTATTAAGAGCTCTTCTGGCCTGGGTTGAAATGCCTTAAGATGTTCTGAATGCCATTTTTTTAAGCTAATGCTCAACACTGAACGTACTAAAATCGCGACTTCTAAACACTGTACCAGGAAGTGTGCTGTTCCGGAATCCACAGTGAAATGAGCGCGTGAGGAAATGCAGGCTAACATGAGGGGCAGTAAACTGTGCTGTGCCGTGCCAAGCTTTAACAGCTTTATTTCGGTCACATGCTAATAAATTAGATACTAGCTATCCATACCAGTCATTCAAAGCTAAATTACATTAAAAAATAATAAAACCAAGATTTTTTTTTTTTTTTGTAAATTAACATGAATTTACATTCGTGCACAGCAGTGGAAACAATATGCACAAAATATCCTGTGTCCAAAAGAAAATACAAGTCCCAAAGCCAGAATGCATTTCTTACTAGTCCTTGTTTTAATGCAACAATGATAACATTGCAATATATCATAAATGAATAAATAAATAAATAAATAAAATTGTTTTTTTTTTTTTCAATTACCCAATTTATCAGCAGAGAAATAGTTTTGCAACGTATTTGGTGTTCTGGATCAGCAAAGTCTCATTTGTTCCAGCTCCTTTCTTTAGATAACTTGTGTTAAATATCTAACATGCTCAGTAGAGATTTCCCAAATCTATAGTAGTGTGGTTAATTTTTGTAACAATGGTGAGATTACAGCTGTTATTTCACATTTAGGATTATCGAATTCATTATTCAGAAAAACAGATATTTTTCTTTCTGCCAACTATCTGCATGTCTTCCCTCACCACATCCAGTCTTTTGTTCCTACTGCACACTTATCTGCTGTCATACTGTTCTCATACATGTCCTGCATCACCCTCACATAGAGTACTTCTCTGTCACAGCTAACTTCCTCATACAATACCAAAAACTTTTCTTGGAACCCTGTTGTGTGCTTTCTCTAAATCTACAAACACACAATGCAACTCCCTCTGTACCTTCTTTATACTTCTCTATCAACATTCTCAAAGCAAATATTGTATCTGTACTGCTCTTCCTCAGCATGAAACCATACTGTTGCTCAAAGATGGTCGCCTCTTCTCTCAGCCTGGCTTCCACAACTCTTTCCCATAACTTCATGGTGTGACTGATCAACTTTATTTCCTTGTAGTTACTGCAGGTCTGCACATCGCCCTTATTCTTAAAAATTGGTACCAGCACACTCATTCATTCCTCAGGCATCCTCTAACCTTCCAGAATCTTGTTAAACAATTTCCATCTCTTAAACATCTCCGCGCTTCTACTTCACTCTTCATCCTCTTAATAGCTTCTCCTTACTAATCATATCCACTTCCCGCTTCACCATCTCCACATCATCCAACTTTCTCATTTTCCCCATTCATCAGCTGCTTAAAATACTCCCTCCACCTTCTCAACACACCCTCCTTACTAGTCAACACATTTCCATCTGCATCCTTTATTGATCTAACTTGCAGCACATCTTTCCCAGCTCAATCCCTTTGCCAATTGGTACAAATCCTTTTCTCTTACCTTAGTGTCCAACTTCTCATACTGTACAGCTCCTCATATGCCTTTTACTTGCTTTAGCACCAGCCCTCTTCACCTGCTGCTGCATCTCCTTGTACTCCTGCCTACTTTTCTCATAACTCTGCTGATCCCAACCTCTTTTCCCTTATGCTTTCCTGCACTTCCTCATTCCACCACCACGTCTCTTTGTCTTCCATTCTTTCCAGATGTCACACCAAGTACCTTCCTAGCTGTCTCCCTTATCACTTCTGCAGTAACTGCCCAATAATCCAGCACTTCTTTAACACCACCGAGCCCCTGTCTGATCTCTTCCCTGAACCTTACACTACAGTCTTCCTCCTTCAGTTTCCCCCATCATATTCTTTTTTCAGTCTCACTCTTCTCCTCATCTTCTTCACCTCCATAGCCATCCTACAGACCACCATCTGATGCTGTCTAGCTACAGTATCCACTGCCAACACCATACAGTCTTGAAGTGATTGGAGACTGTATGGTGTTGGCAGTCTCTTTCTATCCACATCATGATAGAACAGTTCAAACCCGCCTCCAATGCTCCTGGCCTTACTTCCTTTCCACTCGGTCTCCTGAACACACAACCTATCTACCTTAATCCGCTCCATCATATCAGCTACCTCTCTCCCTTAGCCAGTCATATTACCAACATTTAAAGTGCCAACCCTAACCACCACTTCTCCTGTCTCTGCTGTCTCTGTAGACATCTTCCTTCTTTCCTTCTTCTCCTTTGGTCAGGAGTAGCACAATTTCCACCTGTACCCTGTTGGCTAACAATACCTGTGGTGGTCATTGGAAACCCAGGCCTTGACTGATTTAGGTTTTGGGATTTAGGTTTGCGATCTGTATATTTGATTTGGCACGTTTTACGCAGGATGCCCTTCCCAATGCAGCCCTACTCATTTATCTGGGCTTCTGACCGGCACTAAGAGTGCACTAGCTTATGTTTTAAATAGATACAAGAACAAACTAATTTCTACAAATGCCAGTAAGGTTAAAATGGCATCTGTTCGAGACTAGAGATGATCACTGAAACTAGGATGCAGGTTTTGAATTTTTGCAACAATTTTATTTTTAGAAAAATAAAGATTATTATCATGTAACACTGCCTGATGCAGCAAGAGAAACAGAAAAAAAAAATGTCAAACAAAATCCAATCTATAAGTTAAGTGACATACTGTAGCTTGGGGAACTGTAACAGTCATAATTCACTGCTGCTGTTAGTTCTACCACTGTTTATTTCCCCAGTGTTTTCCAGTATTCCCAGGAGTAGAGTGTTCCTGGGATCCAACCCTGGCTAGAATACAGAGGTTACTGGAACTGGGAGTGAGTGTGACAAAGTTTAGATAATGCACAAATGCTGTTCAAATGTAATACTGATATTTTTTTACATTAAATAATGGTGACATTATAATTAGAAAGACATTAAGCAGTTTAAAACAATCTATATACTGTTTTTGTTTGTGCATTTGAATTACTGCCAGTTGTGCTTACCTCTACATAATGTTGAATATCAGCTGACACAAATGTGAACAGTCTTATATGAATTTAAACATTAATCTTTATTACGTTTTATGCCATGAAATGCTTTAGAATGGCCCACACTTGAGCATACACTTGAAAATATAACAGACATAACATATGATATAGAGATGATCAGTATGAGAAATCTAATCAAGTATCTGAAATCTTGATTATGATTTTTCCAGTATTTCTGTTGGCCTCCATGTGTCTGTGTGCCTTAGTAACGTCTTCCATGTTGAACTCTGTGTCGATTATTGGCCTCAGTGATGTGGGAAGGCCTGTTGTCTCAAAGTGTGGCAAAGCCTGCTCAATGAAGCTCTGACTAGTTTAGCTTTATACTATAAAAAACAGAGACCTCAGTATTCATTGGATAAGTCAACAAACATGTACAATATCTGTTCAATGCATTGTTTAATTCCTATTGTTGTTTAATTCAAGTTTTGAATCAATGCCTTACTTGTAGACTCCGTGACCTGAGGAGACTGCTGAGAAGGTGGCCACGCTTAAATAAAAGCTTGCCAAGCAAGTCTCCATTCACTGCTTTCCCCCCCATAACACCATAGAGCACCCATCTTCCATCCGTAGCCAAACTACGCACATTTTTTTCCCAAAAAGATCCACCTATGCAGTCAAGGATGACATCAACCCCCCTGCCTGCAAGAACATTGTGCTTACCACTGTAAATGCAAGTTAAGTATTGCAACATTTCTACTGTTCACATGACGAATGCAAGCACAATTTGGTTTATAGGACTGTACACAATTTTTTACAAGACTGACCTTGAGTGAACTGCAGAACCTTATCAGAGAAATCGCCTTCTTTGTAGTTGAATGCAGCTGCTGCACCTAGTTTTTCTGCCACCTTTAACTTATCAGGGTTTCCAGCAGTCACAAGTGGAACAGCACAAAACAAACGAGTAAGCTGAATGGCTGCAGTGCCTACACCGCTAGCTCCAGCGTGAATTAACACTGACTCTCCTTCCTTTACATGGGCTAGGAGAAAAGAGCATCTGTTAATGACACTTCGAAATCATTCTCTGAACAGTATATAGAAAAAGAAGAAAAGCACACAAATTACAATAATTACAACATTGCTTCCTTTTATGCTAGTTTGCCTTAAAGTACCTATTAAGTGCAGAAGTTGGTAAGCAGTCAGCCAGGCTTCTGGGATTGCTGCAGCATCATATAGTGAGAGATGTGAAGGGACTGGCATGAGAAGTTGCTCAGGCACAGCAACATACTGTGCATATCCTCCTCCAGAAAGCAAGGCCATGACCTTATCGCCTATTTTAAAATTGCTCTTGACTCCAGTGCCAAAACCACTGACCACCCCTGCAGCCTCCAGGCCAAGGATCTCACTTGCTCCTGGAGGTACTTGGTAAAGACCTTTTCTCTGGTAGAGGAAAGAATGCTTTCAAGTTAATACTTTTCTGCCAAAAGTTCTATCATAGTGTCCTTTTTTTTATTTCATGTATATGAATTGGTTTACCTGTAACACATCAGCCCTGTTTACAGCTGTTGCATAGACTTTAACAAGGACTTCACCATCTTTAGGTTCAGGTTTAGGGACTCGCCCTAAATACAGATTCTCTGGACCACCTGGTTCTTTGAAACATATTGCCTGCATTGTCTGGAAAAAAATGTTGATTTCAGGTATCAGGTAGATAAACTTACAGTGTCTTCATCTAGATGCTGAAGCATGCCTTCTGCCAAAGGTAAAGAGTACTAAATGAGGAAATATTATCTTGTAAATATTAATATATAATTTCCCAACATAAAAATCTTAAACGACATTTTTTACACATAATGTAGTAATAGATACTCTGGAGATTAGAAACGCAAACAAACAAACAAACAAACAAACAAACAAACAAACAAACAAAGTATGCGCAATCTTATAATTATGCGCAAAACCTGCGCATAACTGATGTTTTCAAATGCAACCGCTGCATCTAAAAGTAAAAAACAAAACAAAAACAAAATTAAGTTAAATAAATTACATAATTATTATGAAATAAATGAGCTTTCTGTTTCGTTTACGTTTTTTTACGTGCACATTGTTAATGTATGGTTTGTTCAGATCCATTTCATAAACGTGGGGGTTCATGTAAAAAGTTAACGACTAAGATTACTATTATATATAGCTATAATAGCTATTATATACACATCCATATGCATCTAAAAATGAAATCAGGAATATTGGATTGCTTATAAAACTTACAACAATCACGTTAATGCGCCCTGGCAAATTTCCTTTTCACAAGAACTGCAGGATGCATGAACTACAGTGTCCCCGCCTTATTAAGGCTAAAATACAAAAGTGTACTACAAAGGGTTAAATAATGGATCTATGTCCTAACCAGCAGAGGTGTTCAAGGTCCAGATTTACCTTGTGTTTTTCATTTAACTTTACCAAATGTGGTTTTCTTCAATTAAAGCCCATTTACCACACACTTTAAAGTTTTGTAATTATTTGATTGCATAAATGGAATGAGCATGTGTGCAAGTGTTCCTATTAAAGTCACAGGTGATGTGATATCTCCACCAAAAGTAACATTTGATCTAAATATATAAAATAATATTATCAATCAAAATTTAATTAGCATTATCTGTCCCAACTAACATCATAGGAAAATATTCACTGACTGATCTAATTAGTTTGCTCAGTAATTTCTCTGTCTTTCTATCAGGTAATTTATAAATCTTAATACTTTGTCTGCTAAAATCTGTACATGAGTGTAAGATATTTTGAATAGCACTCTTTCTCATATCTGATATTGTGATTTGTGGTGAGAGTAGTGAGCAGGTTGAGGAGAGCCTGGAGAGGTGGAGATATGTGCTGGAGAGAAGGGGAATAAAGTCAGTAGGAGTAAGACAGAGTACATGTGTGTGAATGAGAGGAGGGCAGTGGAGTGGTGCGGTTGCAGGGAGAAGAGGTGGAGAAGGTGGAGGAGTTCAGATATCTGGGGTCAACAGTGCAAAGTAATGAAGTGTGTTTTAGAGAAGTAAAGAGAAGAGTGCAGGCAGGGTGGAGAAGAGTGTCAGGAGTGATTTGTGATAGAAGAGTATCTGTAAGAGGGAAAGGGAAAGTTTATAGGACTGTGGTGAGACCTGCAATGTTGTATGGATTAGAGACAGTGGCATTGAGTAGAAGTCAGGAGGCAGAGCTGGAGGTAGCAGAGCTAAAGATGTTAAGGTTTTCGTTGGGAGTGACGAGGATGGACAAGATTAGAAATGAGTTTATTAGAGGGACAGCGCATGTAGGATGTTTTGGTGACAAGGTGAGGGAGGCGAGATTGAGATGGTTTGGACATGTGCAGAGGAGGGACATAAATTATATTGGTAGAAGAATGCTGAGGATGGAGCCACCAGGTAGGAGGAAAAGAGGAAGGCCAAGGAGGAGGTTTATGGATGTGGTGAGGGAAGACATGCAGGTAGTTGGTGTGAAAGAGGCAGATGTAGAGGACAGGGTGGGTATGGAGATGGATGATCCGCTGTGGTGACCCCTAATGGGAGCAGCTGAAAGAAGAAGAAGAAGACTCTCTCATATCTATCTATCTATCTATCTATCTATCTATCTATCTATCTATCTATCTATCTATCTATCTATCTATCTATCTATCTCATTACATCTAGATGAAAAGCACACTATATGCACACTTAAATAGCTTAAGAAAGTACTGTATATATACAGTAGGTAGACTGATGGTTTTTACACTTTTTTCCTATCTTGGCTGTTTTACACAATCCAGCCCTAGTGGTTTAGATATTCGAGTTTTGCTGATTATCACACTATATACTTTAACAGCAATTTTTGTCTCTTTTCTGCATTAAAACATAGACTTATAGTCTAACAAAATCTAACTTGTTCCCTTAGCCATTACAAAAATGTTTCATTGCCTCTATTGTTTCCTATAAAAATATCACATCACATATTTTTTTTTTCTTTTTACAATAACCTGTCAATACCCTGCCATAGCACAGTAATCTAACTCCATGTAATGCAACAGGCATCTCAAGTGAAAACCTCAGTAAAACTGGTTAGACCAAATAACAGTGTTTACTAAAGCAGCTGTCATAGCAGCATTCACATTCACCATTCATGTTCGCCTGTCTCTAGGGATCATCGGCTTCACAGAATAAGAATATCCGGAATTGTATTTTTCAAAGAGAGATGCAATATAAGGTAGGTTAATTACATTATTTCATTTTATTATTATTATTTTCCACAAAAATACAGCCTCTTTTCTCTATTGTGCTTCAGGATAATATTTCAGCATGCATGACTGCAAAGACTAACATAAGAAAATCTAAGCATTTGCTGTATATTGACACAAAGCTAAAGAATCACAAAGAAGACATTGCTCTTCAGTGGAAACTGGATCAAATTCACAGAAAATACAAATTAGATCTCAAATTGCTTCACCAAGACAAACAATTTTACTGATGGAACACAAAAGTTACTCCACTTAAGAGTTTGTGAACCTTATGCAACTCTGACCAACACAATGAGAACCATATCAGCAATGAAAACAACAAAAAATGATTTTCAGTATCCAAAATCAGCTCCAGCAGGCAGACGGATGTTTTCAAGTTCACTTTCAAATGAACAGCAGCAAGGAACAAGACTTTTGAAATCAGCCTCGTCAGCCACGCCACAGCTTTCTGAATCAGAACCGCTATCCATCGTGTATCTTAAAGACTTGGCCTTAATCGACAGCATTTCACAAAAAGAGCTGGCAATCCAAGAAGAACAGAGGAGGCAAAAAAAGGAGAACCTGAAAAGATTGTACAGAGAAAGACTGCAACAGAAAATGCAGATTTTCTTCAGGACATTAGAAACAATTTAACTACACACACTGTTGCTGCTATTTGGTTGAAGGTTAAGTTAATATGGTTTTGTAAATGTTTTATTAAATAAATATTGGAAATCTAAACAAAATTTCATGCAATATTTAGAATGCATGGACATTCACCAATCTTATGTTAGTCACACTATTATTACCTTTAATACTGCAGATTTCTCTTGAGCCCAGTCTTCACTTGTAATGTCATGCTACAAATTAGGCTACCTTTATTATTTGCCTCACCAAAAAGCTGAATAATGGCACACCTGTCTTTAAAGACTGGTTTGGAAAATGTAAATCTTAAAAAAAAAAAAAAAAACTGTTCACAAAATGCTTCCTAGTTTTCTCATTGTCAAAAGAGCACTGTGAACTGGAGTCTCCTTGAGCAGGACATGGTTTTCCTTCCACTGTGGAGATTCTATAAGTGTTTTATCTATAAATAAACAATGAAATTGTGTTAACTGCATACAATCCTGGTGTCATACAAATATTATGGCACTACATTATTTAGTGTAGTAGAATCAGTGTATTTAATAAAATTAATGTATGCAAATTTAATTGATCACAATCAAGCATTATTCCTTATAAGGACATGATATAGACATGCTTACTTTCAGCATCAATTACAACTTGAGTTGGGAGACATCGGGTGAGGTCACCGTACTCGAGTGTGCACAGAACAGCTTCTTCACTCTCTGATGGGACTTTGCATACGAATGCAAGGAAGTTGCACAATTGATTTTTCTCAATAACTTCTACTGTCCCAAGGAGTTCCTGTCAGCATAAAGATGTAAAATAAATTACAAATAAATTATTAAATATTAAAGTGTGACGTTAAACCTTTTCAGGACAGTAATAAACATATGCAGTGGGCTTCAACCTCAGAGTTTAGGTAAAGAACATTCCATTAAAACATCTGATTTTCTTACCATGAATGTTAAATTAATGGTAATAAAATGAAATTAATTAATTTGATCTCTTTTCAGCTGTATACATTTTCAAACATGCCTTATGCACAATGAAACTGTGTACTTCATGTTAATGAAAGAATGTTCACATTCACAACTTTATCAATTGTATGCACATAAAAATTGTAATACACAAAGATTTTATTGGCCACACCTTAATAAGAGAAATCTGCTGTTTGCGGCCAGCTAGGGCATTGAGGTGTAGGTTCAGAGTTTGGAGGAAGCCTTTAAAATCAGTCTGTAGACTTTGCTTGGCAAGTTTCTCCAGTGGGATGTATGAAGGGATGTTATGACGGCTGATGTGCACCATGCGGGTAAGGTTCACCTCCATGTTATAAGTTTCCAAGCAAACACCCTCGAAGGCAGTGTGAAATGCCACACACACACTTTTGCCTTTTTTGCTCTCCACCAGGTTGAATCCAGCTAAAATACACACACAAATAAGAAGTGACTAAAACCACAAAAAATCAGCACCACATAAATAAAAGTACAGAAATTAAAAACTAACCCAGTATCTACAATAACAGCTATACCTAGCTTATAGTGACATTTATTTACATCTTAATGGTGCACACCTGCCCTATAAGTGTACTTTATATGTAAACAATTAATAGCTGTATTCAATTTGCTATTATGCAAAGGATGCCACACCCCTTCTGTTCTATCAGTTGAAAAGGACCTCTATAACACCAAAACTGATTAGTCTAGTGGTGTGGTATACATCATTGTATCAGATGTAGCAGTTTTATTGTGGTTTATATGTTCCATATATTCAACATGCCCACCTTTTTAGTCAATCTTGTAAGTGTACACAATTAACTTACTAGCTAGCTCATGTTTGGCTGTATTTTAGTCTGAATGGACTATTTTCCTCCCAGCAGTAATAGTTTAATTCCATTAAATGTGCAGGGCTTGTTAACAATACTCTTGTCAGCATTACTAACAGAACCATACACTTCCATTCAAGTGACTGCTGCAGTAATAAACTGGTTACCACCCAGATATTATCCACACATGTGGTAGTCTCTTTCTGCTGATGGTTGAGATAGAAGGGGCAAAAATTGTTCACAACAAATCAGTAACTGCATAGCTATATAGTAAAGTAGGTTAATTAACGGACCAATGATGGACATATAAGACAAGTGTACCTAGTATACTGGTCACTTAGCGTAAGTTATTAGCTTTCTTTTACCAATGAGTCGATGGGCAGTTTGAAGGTCCTTAAGCTGTGTACGCTGGGATGTCAGGAGATATTTTTCAAATTGAACAAGGTCTTCAGTTGCATCATCCAGTGGCAGCCCCTGGTCCATTTTCTCTTTTAGATTCTAAAGTGACAGTTGTACTGCATGGTTAAGGTACACATCAGATTGCAAAATAACAATCATTTTCATAGATCATCCAAATGATCACAACCTAAAGTAAACTGCAGCAATGAAAGGTTCAGAATAAAACACTGGTCCTACAGATCGAGTCACCAACATGGTGGGCCTTTTCTAAAAATAGCTGTTTCCTACTTTGTTAAATCATTGTTGATAATTATTATGAGAAATCATTAACATGATCAGTGTCTTCACATAGATGAATATCAATTATTAATAACAACATATAATAAAAAGTAAATTAAGCAAATTTGTTATTTCAGATCAAACTGAAAACTGTGTGTATCAAGCCCTTCACATTAATCGGTACCCAAGAAGTAGCTCTCAGTTTCAGAAAGGTTGGTGACCCCTGATATAGATCATTAAATACCTTGATAGTGGATGTTTCTGCCCGGATTCTGTCTCTCTTTGCACGAATTTTTGCTGCTGTCGTCTGAAGTTCCTCCAGACGTGCCTTCTGATGCCCTTTCGGTCCTGCTGCTTCTGTCCTCTCCAACATCAGCAGATGGTCAAACACACCTTGATGGAGAAAATATAAATGTAATTAGCTCGATGTTTTTTTAAAAAGTCATAATAATCCCTCCACCCGTTTTCCATCACAACCCGCCTCCTGCGCTATGATTGGCTGTAAGTTTACTATTGGCTTCAATAACAGGCCGCTGATTGGACAGTTGAATACTCATCCAATCCAGTATCAGCATTACCAATACGGGTAGTGAAAAGAAAACACAAAAACATCCATGTAAATTAGATTCTACAATTTGGGCGATCTGTAGCTGATAACAAGCAGAAGATGTGCAATAAGTCATTTTAGGATTGTGGTGTAAAAACTGCTGTACACTACCTTTTTGTCGTACGTGTTCCATTTGATAAGAATATTTTTTTTTACAGACAAATCTTCAAATCTGGCGCCTTCCTCAATGCCAACCTGGACGTGAAGTCACGCGAAAGCACACGCCAGACGGAAACACCCCAAGAGCGTCAGCACGGCGTAACGTTTGCGCAAACGAGAGGCAGTATCGCGCTTCACGGTTCGTTAATGACCTCCCATTCCGTCACTGTATACGATTAGCGTTTGGGAAATAAATACACGCTGGCTACAGGGGAAAGGAGTGCGAATTTATGACAGTGACGGTAACACGCTGAGATTATAAGAATGTAATCAGTTTGATTATCTGATCCGTACTGTGATTGATGACAGGTCAAAAATCACGTGTTTCGTTACAGGTGATTTGTCAATGCACAATTCACAATGGCGCACACGTGAAGAACTACGTTTAAGAATGATCTTCGCGTCTGTTGCGACTTTCTCAAGTAAGTTAGAAACAGGAATGAACTGGTTAATCATATAGAGTCTAAGACATATTGTATTGGACTGTTGAATGTGTCTAATGAACACTGTTTATGAATTATCTCTTAGATCATTTCCTGCAAGGTTAGTTTTTGGATTATGCCAAGGTAGGCTGAAATGATCACTTTTACTAAAATAGATTGTGTTGAAATCTTTTTATAATACTGAATACTTAATACCGGTAACTCTTCTTAAAGGAGCAGGTGCTCCCCTATCCCTCCTGGATGACTGCAACAAATCTGTTCTCCTATCCCCCTAACTAAAGCCCTAACCTTCTCAGCATGGACAGCACTGGACAGAAGTACTTCAGTGCTATTGACTTTGTGTTATTTGCCCTGCTCCTGGTTGCGTCCATGGCCATAGGGCTGTATTATGCCCTTTCTGGAGGACAGCAAAGGACCACACAGGAGTTTCTGTTGGCTGACCGGAGTATGAGGTGCCTGCCCCTTTCCCTCTCCCTCATGGCTTCGTTCCAGTCTGCTGTTGCAATAGTGGGGACGCCAGCAGAGATCTACACCAATGGCACACAGTATTGGTTTATTGGCTGCGCTTATATCCTAGGGCTCCTGATCCCAGCCCACATCTTCATTCCGGTGTTCTACAGACTCCATCTCACTAGTGTTTATCAGGTAGACTAACGTTATTTAATAATGTCTGTTTATGAGTAGTCATTTATTTAACGGTACAACACAAGTGTGGGAATAGCTCATTATGTATGAATTTCTGTGGACAATGCAGCAAAGTGAATGCAAGCATATTATACATCTTGAAACATAAATTAAAAAATTAATTCTTTTGGCATTTCAGTATCTGGAACTACGTTTCTCTAAAGCAGTCCGAATTTGTGGGACGGTGACCTTCATTTTTCAGATGGTAAATACTTCCGAAAACGAATATAATCCACACGTTGTATTCAAGAATACTTTGATTAAAACAGTAATTTTTGCATTGTCAATCAATGTTTGTTCTTGTTCATGCAGGTTATTTATATGGGTGTCGGAATATATACTCCAGCTCTCGCACTAAATACAGGTGTGTTTATTTATTTTTATATTATTTTACTTGGATTATTATTATTTATTGTATATTTTTGTACATCTGGTGACCTGGTAAACCCTTCTGAAAACTATAGGGCTTCCTGAACTAAAATGTGAAATTTAATGGCAAAAGGTTTTGGAAACCTGACTGTCACTCTACTCCCAAAATTGTCACGGGAAAATTGGAAGCACGCAATTGCTTAAAATTCCATTGTATTCTGTGGCATTACAATTTCCTTTCAATTGAATTACAATTGAATCCTTGTACAAAAATGCTGTAGAATTACAGTGGCTGTGTGCATAAAGTGACCCTGTCTGCAAAAATGTTGTCTGGCAAAATTATAGAAATAATTTTACTTACAAGGTACAATTTTTGCAATATAGGCAGATAAATCTTATGTTGTTTAAAACTAAGAACCAAACAATTTTTTTTTTTTTTTTTGCTGGAATTCAGAAAAAGTGATACATGGCTGGGTTTCCCAGAGAGCCACACATTTATAATACTTTCTAATACTTGCGTATAACAGTCTAACATTTCTTACAGATAATTTTTTGTATCTTGTCGTCTACATTTAGTTACTGGTTTTCACTTGTGGGGAACAGTATTAGCAACTGGATTGGTGTGCACAATATACACAGCACTGGTGAATACTGTCTTCTCCTTTTCTGTGCCTAGGAAAGCATGCTGATTTTCTTAAATTGTCTTTCTTGACTAATTTTTGACTTTCACATAGGGTGGATTAAAAGCAGTCATCTGGACAGACGTTTTTCAGACTGTGGTGATGTTTGCAGGCCAGCTTGCTGTCATCATAGTGGGGGTGCAGCAGGCTGGGGGTCTTTCTGAGGTTTGGCGGAAAGTCACAGAGGGAGGCTTGATCTCTGCCATTGAGTGAGAATTAATTTTTTTATTGATTGTAACTAAGAAATTATTTGATATAAAGTCATATTGGGCTTGGTTTAAATAATTCACAAAGAAAAATAAAATGACACTCGAGATTTGTAGTGCTTTCCTTACCAGTATTTCTTTGGTTCCTTCAAGTCTAAATCCTGACCCGACTGTGAGACACACCTTCTGGACGTTGGGGTTTGGTGGTGTTTTTCTGATGCTCTCTCTATATGGTGTGAACCAAACGCAAGTGCAGAGGTACCTTAGCTCTCGCACAGAAAAAGAGGCTGTAATGTAAGTAAACCTTACATTTTGCTATAACACTAAAGCTTGGACGATGGCATGTGGAACATGGATGTTCCTCTTCTGTAGCTCACACTATACATTGTCTTGTAGGTCATGCTACATGGTGTTTCCATGTCTTCAGGTTGCTTTGGGTCTAAGCTGTCTGATGGGGATTGTTATGTTTGCATGTTACAGTGGGAACAGTGCATTAGACCAACTGTATATCAAATCTAAAGATCAGGTCAGGAAAAAAATATTTAATTGATTACAGTGGGTTCATTTTTATTTATTTTTTAATTTTTTTTAAAATATGTTAATTATGTTGCACAATAGATGGTCCTATACTTTGTCATGGACATGCTGCAAGATATTCCTGGACTGCCTGGACTGTTTGTTGCATGCTTATTCAGTGCATCTCTAAGGTATGGACAAGCTACTGCATTTGGAAGGCACTACAACAAATATAATAACAAATCCTGCTTTAGGACCGGATTCTCAGTGTGCTTTATTACCTTTGCCTGCTGAAAACTAGCATTGCAAGATTTCAAATTGGAATAATTTTAACTGTAGCTCACGTCATAAAGATTAAACACTTTTAATAAAAACACATGAACACCTACTCTTTCATGCAGTTATGCATTCTGGCAGTCATATAGCAACAACACAGTGAATACATTCATGCAGATACAAAACAGGGCATTAACTAAATGTACCAATTAAAGTGTATGTGAGTGTATGCCACACATATATATATATATATATATATATATATATATATATATATATATATATATATATATATATATATATATATATATATAAAATATAATATAAAAAAACCATAGAGACCTAGACCAAAGACCAAAAGAGCTGTCAAAGGATGTCAGGGACAAGATTGTAGACCTGCACAAGGCTGGAATGGGCTACAAAACCATCAGCAAGAAGCTTTGTAAGAAAGAGACCACTGTTAACGTGATAATTCGAAAATGGAAGAAATACAAGATAAGTCAATCGCCCTCGCTCTGGGGCGCCATGCAAAATATTACCTCATGGGGTGAGGATGATTTTGAGAAAGGTAAGGGATCAGTCCAGAATTACATGGGAGGAGCTTATTAATGATCTCAAGAGAGCTGGGACCAAAGTCACCAAGAAAACCACTGGTAACACACCAAAGTGCCTCTGCTCAAGAATGCACATGAACAGGCCTGTCTGAAGTTTGCCAATGAACACCTGAATGATTGAGAGAAGGCTTGGGAGAATGTGATGTGGTCATATGAGATCAAAATTGAGCTCTTTGGCATCAACTTGACTTGCCGTGTTTAAAGGCAGAGAAATGCTGAATATGACCCCAAGAACACCATCCTGTCAAACATGGAGGAGGAAACATCCTGCTTTGGGGCTGTTTCTCTGCTAAGTGTACAGGAAGACTTTCCCACATGAATGGGGCCATGTACTGTAGAATCTTCGATAAGAACCTCCTGGCCTCATCCAGAACACTTGAAGATGGGTCATGGATGGTCTTCCAGCATGACAATGACCCAAAACATACAGCCAAGGCAACAATCTGATGGTCTTGTAGGCCATTACAGCCTTGTGCAGGTCTACAAACCTGTCCATGATGTCCTTTTGACAGCTCTTTGGTCTTTCCCATGGTGGTGGAGATGTTTGAATGGAAGAGGTGGATTTTGTGACAAGTGTGTTTTATACACATAACGAGTTGATATTAGGATTACAAGGGGCCTGAAGGGACAGGATTAATTTGGGTCTGTGGGAGTCAGAATTCTTGCTAATTTGGTACAGGATCAAATACTTATTTAACTCAATCAAATACAAATGAATTTATAATCTTTCTTTTTTTATGGATTTTTTTTTATATTCTGTCTCTCTCTGTTAAAATTAACCTACAATACAACTTTTAGACTCTTAATTTCTTTGTAAGGGTTAAACTTACAAAATCAGCAGGGGATCAAATCATTATTTTCTCTACTGTATATAAATATAAATGTCTTTAGAATAGAGTAATGTATTTGCATTGATTTGTGAATGTGTTTCTCTTCTCTGAAGTACAATATCCTCAGCTCTCAATTCTTTGGCTACAGTAACAATGGAGGATTTTATTAAGCCACAGTATCCCGCTATATCAGAAGCTAAAGCCACCATACTGTCCAAGATGCTTGGTGAGTCATTGCTTAAAGGATTTATATTATAGTACATGATCGGAGTTTTTTATTATACAGAAACAAAAAGTACATTTTGATGTGTGTGTGTGTATATGTGTTTGTGTGTGTGTATATATATATATATATATATATATATATATATATATATATATATATATATATATATATATTAGGGGTGTAACGATTTATCTTGGTTCTATTTATCGCAAAATGTCATTGAGATTTTTTTACAATATGATGTCCGTTTTATCCTATTGGTTGAGCTGCCTACACGCGCGAGCTACACACCTGTGTCACATGTGCATTCAGAAAAATTGCTTGACCTAACAGTTGCAGGGCAAAATGAATGCATCTGAAGCTGTTTTAAAAGCAGCTATACATGAGTGGGAACTTGAAAAGGCTCATTATGCCATTGCTATCTTTACTGACGTTGCACACAACATGGAGGTAGCAGCAATAGAAGCTGGGTTTGTCTCTGCAAGCAGGATTGAATGTTCCCTGTGTTTGTCGATTGCTTGGTCGAGTAAATGTCAACGCAGTGTCACCGCTACAGCTGTTCTTACGACAAAGTAAAAGAAGCTAGAGATTGCATCACATTAGCTTATTATGGACATTACTACAAGGTGGGACAGCTCAGTGGATATGTTGGCGCTAGCGACTATAATCGCAACCTTGAGAACGCTGACATCAGTGATGCTAAAGAAATAGTAAACCTATTTAAACTGCCGAAAAATGGCACCACTGTCCTGCCTAATGAAAATGCCACCGTCACTCATTGTGACTCCTGATTCAGATCATTGTTCCACCTATTTCCTGATCAACGCGAAGAGGTTTTCCACCGTTTGAAGAAAAAATTAAACCAGTTACAGCAGGAATGTCTGCATTACTAATTGTTTGATAATGTGGATATAAAAATGTAGATATTCTTTTTGCAAAAAACCTGTAAGCAACCTAAACAAAGCCTAAAACTTCTAGTTTAGTCTTTATTTTTGCACCTCTACTTTTTTAAGAAGTTGCTTTTTAAATTTCAGCTATCTTAATTCATAAATAATTCTGTAGGTAAATGTTAATTTTAACTTTAGCTTTAGTTTAAACCTTGAAATGTTTTCAGTTATTTAATTTGTATGTACAACAAAGAAAGTTATTAAAAATTTGTTATAAGTAATTCTTACTTTTGCCTATTTTCCTGCTTCTTACACATCAACTTTGTCTAAAAAAAGTTTACTTGCTGCCCAATGTATCGCACCCACTAACAGGTGCCATGATGAATAGATAATCAGTGTTATTTACTTTCTCAAGTCATAATGTTATAACGTCATTACGTCATAACGTCATAATGTCATTTATGCCTGGTTGGTGTATATTATTTATAATAACTTTAATCTTCCTCTTATATTGTGGTCATTTTAATTTTGTTTCTAATCTAGCCTTTTCATATGGCCTTTTATGCCTTGCTATGGCCTATGCTATCCATTTGATGAACAGTTCTGTTTTACAGGTAAGCATAATTTTCAATTAGATCTCCAAAATCAAAATATAAGGAGTAACAACAACTACAACCAAAAAAACTATAACAAGCTGTAATAGAATGATACATGCTTAGTACTATAACTCTTACTTCGATTAAAATTTGACACATTTCTTCATTTTAAGGTAGCTCTCAGTATCTTTGGAATGGTAGGCGGTCCCTTGCTGGGGCTTTTCTGTCTTGGCATATTTTTCCCTTGGGCCAATAGCACCGTGAGTATTCTCAGGAGAAATTTTGTTAATTTGAATGGTGAACAGTGTCACAGAGAGAAACTTTAAGAAATAATTGATTGTATTTCTTGTAGGGTGCAGTAACAGGACTTGTTGCTGGGCTCATCATAGCCTTCTGGATTGGCATTGGTGGATTTGTGGCTCAGATGTCATGCACTGCCACTTGGTGTCCACATAACGTCACTTATCCAGTATCAACAGGAAATATGACCATGACTACAGTGACATCACTAATACCTGCAGCCACTCCTAAACCGAGGTACCAGGCTGACACTTACCTTTTATAAATATTTTTGTACGTTTTAATAAGAAAGTTTATTAAACTTAATTTTGTCAATGTCTTATAAAATAGATTATATCCAATATTGCAGACTGTCAATAATTTTTGTTAATTTGTACCCTTCTGTACCCTGTTCTGTACCCTTGTGGGGGAAAAAAGGATACTTAAAGAGAGACAGAGACTCTTCCCTGCATTAGATTATTTCTTAATCGCAATGCTCGCAGGAAGAATTATCTTCCCAATGCCAGTGATTTGAAGCTATCATGCAAATAGCGTTATTTGTCATACATGTATCACTTATAACAAAATTTCTGCAATAAACTACTTCAGAATATTCAAACACATTCCATAGAAATATTATTAAATTGTTGGGGGGAAGAAACACTATCATGGTTCTCCAGTCAGTCAGCAGAAGCATATTTGTGGACTGCTCTGCCTCATCATCTTTGAATATTATACTGAACAAACATTTTAGAGTGGCCTTTTATTGTGGCCAGCCTGAGGCACACTTGTGCAGTAATCATGCTGTCTAATCAGCATCTTGATCTGCCACACCTGTAAGGTGGAAGGATTATCTCAGCAAGGGAGAAGTGCTCACTAACACAGATTTAGACAGATTTGTGAACAATATTTGAGAGAAATAGGCCTTTTTTTGTACATAGAAAAAGTCTTAGATCTTTCATTATTAAAAATGGGGGCAAAAACGTGTTTATATTAGTTCACACGATATTTGTAATATCTTTAAAGCCAAACAGAGGTCGCTGTAATCATTGTTTATTAAATGTGCTCTGGTTGATGAATTTAAATGGTGGTATACATATTTATTTTGATATTATATATATTACTTTTTAAAGGGTTAAATTTATGACGTGACTTTGTTTCAGTTGTGAAGAAAAATAAACTTGAGCACAAAGCCATGTGCAGTAAATATATGCAGACCAATTACCTCAAGCCTTTTACTGCTTAAATTAGAGGTCATCAAACAATATGTACTTTTGCCCAATTAAACTTGCAGCTGAATATTTTGTTAGCTGGGCTAAGACGATTGAAGCTGCCGCTACAAATTGTCAGAGAAAAAGAGAAAAAACTTGTATATGTTTCTTGTGTAGTGTGTGGTGAATTTACCACACCCTGCTGTGGATAATAGAAATAATTGAATTATGAAGTTGTTATAGTGATTGACATTTTATTTAATAGATTGTTTACATGTTTGCACAATACACACATTGTTTCTTTGCCTTTTAGTAAACCTGATGGGCTGTATGGCTTCTATTCCCTTTCATACATGTGGTACAGTGCTCTCAACTCCACTGTTGTGATCCTTATTGGACTTCTTGTCAGTCTAATCACAGGTATGAGAATCATTTGTGCACCTAAACACTACTGATATATATATATATATATATATATATATATATATATATATATATATATATATATATATATATATATATATATATATATATATAATTAGAAATATTTCATTTCATGATTTATTTCCATGAGAAGTGAACTGGCTATTCTAAATTGTCCCAGGGTTTGTAGTGTGTACTTGTGTGTGCATGGTGCCCTGTGTGACTGACCCATCCAGTGTTCCCAAATGTGCTGCTCAGCTTCAAAGCCACCAGCAGCTGGATCATGAAAAACACTTACTAAAGATGGCGGCGTGAAGAAATGTTTTATGGTTTATGGTCTTTGTTCACGTAGGTCCAATGAAGAAAAGAGACGTAACAGAAGGCACTGTTTACCCTCTACTGAATAACATATGTTTTAACTTTCAATTTCTGCTGAAAACCAAGCCTTGCTGCGGCTCAACTCCAGCGCACAGGGTAATAGCAGCGAATCTCCAATTGTAATCTAGTCATCGCACATATTTGCTTGCATTATTTTGTAGTTGTGATTGCTGATCGAAGCCTATTTTTTTTATATTTCCAACAGATTACTGCTTATTGTGAACAAATGAATGGTGTTGCCAAGCCAGAGAGAGACATTGGAACAGAGGAAGAAATAGAGACATTTTTGCCACTTAGCAATAAATCTTATTTAGAGAAGGAAACCTCAGTGTAAAACATCATGTCGACTATAATATACCTTTTGTTTGTTTGTTTACAAAATCTATTTATCATTTGAGCTGATTCAGGTTTTTTCCTCTCCCTTTTGGGCAAGGAGTTGGTTATCTGAAAAGCTGCATACAAATAGGAACTTTGACACTGTGGTTTTTTTTGGTCATACAAACCAGAATGCAATTATTGAATGTTTTTTAATAATTAACTTCCTCAGTAAACTGTGACTCGTTCTTTATTAGCTGATTGTTGATTTGATACTTTTTTTAAGGTTTGTTACCAATGCAAAACGTCAAGGCATACTGCCATACTGTAAAAACAAGATAGAGCATATTACATGCAATTGCTGTAACAAGGCTGCTCATGCTGTTGTTTATTAAAAATATACCTTTCCTAAAAGAAATCAGTGATTTGCCTATTATGTCTATGATCACCGAGTTCCATTAACACTCCTCATATATTCTAGTATTGTATTGGTCTTGAAAACATTTTACATCTAGAAACATTGTACATTATTTAGCATATTTCTAGTAAGGAAAGATCAGCATCGAAAGAATGCAAATAGTACTACAGCAACGAGGAAACAAACCTATGCAAATATGTTTCATGTACACCCTGAGGTTTTTATTTTTCTTAGCACACCATTCCTCTAATTTGCATTAATCACACCATCAAAATTAAAATATCGACACTGAAAGACAACTGTATTTATAAAGTAGATCTGATATAAGCAACGGCTCCAATGAATTTACATTCAGACAAGGATTATATTTTGTATTATAAATTTGTAATTATAAAATTGTATTACATATTTATTACAGATATTTTCTTGACACAAACCGGAATTTTGCATTACGAAATCTTTTTGAAAAGGGTTTTTCAAAAATGCAGTACATTCTGTAAATAAAAAAAACTCATAAATGGGAAATGACACCCTATTTTAGGAGACAGAACGATCACTTTATCACTGCAAATACACAGCGCAGTGGTCAATGGTTTGCTGTCTTGTATTTGTCTGTCTGCTACAGCAAGTTGATTGTGTTCATTTGACCCAAGTTGCAAATGAGTGTGTCAGTGTTATTTACCCACTGTACCTGGGATAGATTTCAGATCCATGGTCATTTCCTTAGGCTAAAGCAGTCACTGACTATAAATAAATCAATACACTTTTACATGTGCGCAGTACAACAAAATGCTTTGCTCATTTATATCTGAATACATTTTCCATGAAGCACTTGAAGGATTCAAATTAGAGCCTAATTATGGTTCTTAGCAAACACTCTACAGAGCATTAGGCATTGAGCTCTGTAATTCAGCTGCTATTTTCATGATTGTTTCATCTTAGGAAATCCATGCAATCTCTACTGCAGGTGAGACGGACATGGAGAAGCTCTATGACACAAAGTGTGTCAAAGACCCATCCGAAATGGTGAAACAGTTTTTGCATAACGTAAACGAGCAGCTACAAAAATGTTTTTAAGAACGAGTGTGTGCACTGATGCAAAACAAGAAGTCACTTTTTAGCTCTTAAGACCTCTGTAGAGATAAACCATATTTCCCAGTCCAGATTCTCAGGTCATGGTACACAAAGAATGAAGTGTTATAATTAGGCATGAATTAACTCTGCTTAGTTCATTTATTTGCAGATGTTACTGTTGAGCTGCTGTTAAACACGTTTTTTTCATGCTTGATTATAGTGTAGATTGTTCACACTGCTGCATTCTAATTTTGATTGTGATTGTATTCAATTAGAAAATGTCATGTTCAGTTATTTTCAAGTTTAATAAATTTAGCAATACTAAAAGGTTTTTGTATGGTAATTCTGGTCACCTTTTGTTGGGAAGAAATTAGAAAATCTGGGTCATAATAAAGTTTCTTGAATGTATTATTACCGTAAGCAATTAGTGATGCAAATTTAAAGGCTCCCAAACTTACACTTTTTTATCCTATTCCACAAACTACTACTTTGCTTCACCAGAAGTGAATGCATGGTTCATTCAAGTTCTGGCATAGGTATTTATTAAAATATTTCAGCCCTTGGTGCAATAAAAAAAAGTCTAGTTCCTGGATATGAAAGCAAGGTTGATTTGCATTGCAAAATGAATTTTTCTCAGTTAGTACAGAATTATAAAAGAAAACACAAAGGTTCTGTTATAAACAGACAGGATCTGATCATTATGTGATGTTTAATGCAAATGGGTTAGTGAAACAATGTACAAAGTGGGTGTTCAGCACAGCATGTTTTTGGACTGTGTACAGCTTCACACATCCCACTTTGCTGACATGAGAGAAATAGGATCAATCATCTAATACACTCTAAGGAATTACACAAACTATAAGGCAAGCTACATTTCACCTCAACTTACAAGCTATAATTATATTTTACTTGTGCCGGAGTACTGCTGCTGCCTAAATCAGCATTTATTTTTGTATTTTGGGAAATGCAAAGCAGCCCAGAGTAAGCAGTAGCAGAAGTAAAATATCACTTTGGAAAGGTGAGAAGAAATTTTGGGTATCATATTCATATTCAGGTAATATTTCATATGTAGTGAATTATGCAATAGTAGTGTTTAGTAGTACTGATAAAATTAATATCAATTAAATGTTTTCCATATTTTATTCTTATGTCTATTACGTTTTTTTGTGCTGAACCTTGTCAGATATATTCCCCAGTTTTATTAGGAAATAGACAATAATAACACTTTAATGCTATATTGAAACTGTTTACAAATAACTGCTCAAAAACTATATGGAATAAGAAACAAATTGACCTTTCTTTGTTGGATATGGATTAGGGTAATTTTGCTGGGCTCTACATGTATCCACAGTAAAGGAACATTAACAAAGCAAGCTTACATACAAACACAAGTGTAGGTAAGCACAACTGTAATAGTGTTATCTACTGTGTGAATACTGAATGTATTACTCTAGAGGTCAAGTTCTAGTATCCACTAATTCACATTGAATTAAATTAACTTTATATAGTCATTTGAACATTTTGGATTTTAATTGATTTTAAATGTCCAAAGTTTATTAATAGTGTAATGCGTTTGAATTTTACAGCTTTTCTCTGAATTATTTGATAACCAACCACATGATTGTATTTTGGTATAATCCATTTTTGTTCTGCTTTTTTTTTTTTTTTCGTATCGATAAATGCTTCTCTTTCCCCTCTCTCTGACCTATAGCTACAAAATGAAATCCTGCAGGGGCTCACCCTCATGTTACTGGGGCTGTTTATACAGGTTGGTTTAACTTAGAATTTTAACTGTAGAATTATGTGTAAGGAGTTAAGTTGCTGCAAATAACATGTAATTATTAAATAAGTCATAATAAAAAGGAGAGTTACAAATGATGCTAATTAAATCTGAGGAATGAATGAAACCCAGGACACATGACTTTAGTTTATATCCAACATTTAGTTCATTTTAATGACTGAATTTCTTTATTTTGTATAACTTATTTATTAATTTGCTTTAATTATTCATTCATGTTTTCAATAATTTCCTATCCTAATATATATGTATACATTTTACTTCTATACATTGTGTGTATGTGGTTTGTTACACATTTTCAAAGTTGCAACTATAATTTTGCTAATGTAAAATTTTTAACTTCTAGGCTTCATCTGCAGGTAAATTATATTTTCTCATTATTATGAAGTTAAGTAAAGTTTCTATAAAAACACATGCAATTTTTTTTATATTTGTTTTATGTGTTTTACTCTCTCAGCAAATACAACACAAACTTACTACTTTAAGCTTCAGATAGAGTCAAGTGCATTTAACAATTTTACCTGGCTGCTTGGAAAACTTACAGAGCTCACTGTCACACAGGCCGTAGTAAAAAATATCACCATAACAACAGGTAATTATATATATCTGTCAAATGTGATTTCTTTTTGTATTGCAGTATAGTAATATTATAATGAACTTTTAAGAGACTAAATATATATCTTTTTTTATTGATCGCTCTTTTTAATTGTTTTATTGGTCGCTTTATTTTACACAATCATATGCCAGCAACACATTAAAATAAATCTAACATATACAAGTTAAGATCTTCAGCTAATATTCACATCAAATATCAGAATAGGAAAAGTATGTGATCTCTTTGACTTTATTTATAGCATAGATGTGTGTACCAGATGGAATGAATTAAGGGTTTAAAAAACTTCCGATCTTCTAGGATTTTAATCCATACCATTATCTAGCATTTACACAGAATTGTGCTTTTCCTTGTTTGGAGGGTCTGAAGTTTGTAATATTTTGTTGATGACGAATCAGAGAAGGAAAATTCAGAGTGTTTTGAAATGACAGGAAGTCTATATTAAATATATTAACTATATTAACTAAGGGGCCTTTTCTGCACACCCCAGAATGCACATGATGTGGTCTGCTATTTGTAGCCTTTCCACTTTGAGGTTTAATATTTTATGCATTTTGTGCTACTTTTCTTCTCACTATGGTTGTAAAGAGTGTCTATTCCCCAGTGTATCATTGGAAAGGTGGTAGTGTTAGTGATTGGCAACTGATAATGGCGATTATGTTATTGACAGCCACAAAACTCTGGTCAGGGAGTTGGAGTCATCAGATAGAATTTGGCTGTTAATTGGACAAAAATAACACTACACACAGGGTCATGTGCATCAGGTAGTTTCTAGGAATCAAAGTAAAGGAAACAACTGCTTATTACACAAATAATACCATAACATGACAAGTAAAGCATGAACATTAGCCAAACGGTGCAATATGACTCCAGACAAGAAGCATTGGTCTCAAATATCAACAAGTAGCCAAGACAACAAATTGCATAGTGCACTAACCCAGATATATAACAGGTACAGCAGCCACAGTTAAAATGCATGCTAAATATCCTTAACATCCTGCAGCTAAAATGAAGATCGCATAGTGGCCATAAACATGGAGAACTGTTACTCACTCAATGTTTTTTTTTGTGTGTGTGTGTGTGTGTGTGTGTGTGTGTGTGTGTGTGTGTGTGTGTGTGTGCATAAAGTCTAGAGAATTTAAGTCTAAAAATCTTAGAAGTTTCAAAGTTTATAAAAGGCTCCAAATAGCCTTTCTTATACAAAAATCCTTGATCAAATCCAATTGTCAAAGTCACAGAACAGCAAGGCCAATTCTCATGATTTTGTTTGTGATCAAAAGATGAATGTGAGAAGATAGATTTCTGGCTTTTTTTAATCGATATTTTAATTTAGATGGCTTAAGCCACATAGAACAGGAATTTTATTTGGTGAGAACATGTATAGGTAAAGCTGGTCTCAAAGTAAATAATGTTAAATAGCACAAAGTATTTGGCTGCATATGACTTTGTGGTGAGAGTAGGGGGCAGGATGAAAACAGCCTGAAGAGAAGGGGAATAAAAGTCAGTAGGAGTAAGACAAGGTACATGTGTGTGAATGAGAGGGAGGGCAGTGGAGTGTTGCGGTTGCAAGGAGAAGAGGTGGTGAAGGTGGAGGAGTTTAGGTACCTGGGATCAACAGTGCAAAGTAATTGAGAGTGTGTTAGAGAAGTGAAGAAAAGAGTGCAGGCAGGGTGGAGTGGGTAGAGAAGAGTGTCAGCAGTGATTTGTGATAGAAAGGTATCTGCAAGAGTGAAAGGGAAAGTTTATAGGACTGTGGTGAGACCTGCGATGTTGTATGGTTTAGAGAATAAAAGACAGGAGGTGGAGCTGGAGGTAGCAGAGCTGAAGATGTTGAGATTTTAATTGTGAGTAATGATGATGGACAGGATTAGAAATTAGTTTATTAGAGACGTTTTGTGGACAAAGTGAGGGAGCTTGGTTTTGATTTGATTTGATTTGACATGTGCAGAGGAGAGACATAGGGTATATCGATAGAAGAATGATGAGGATGTAGGCGACAGGTAGGAGGAAAAGAGGAAGGCCAAGGAAAAGGTTTATGGATGTAGTGAAGGAATACATGCAGGTAGTTGGTGTGAAAGAGGCAGATGTAGAGTACAGGGGAGTATGGAGACAGATCATCCGCTGTGGCGACCCCTAATGGGAGCAGCGAGAAAGAAGAAGAAGAAGAATTTTGTCGCATATGACTTACTTGCAGTAACTTCACCCACCCACATTCCCCAAATTGTTGCATTCTTTTTTATGATACTTTTCCTGGTTTAGTGCAGCAGTTGTTGCTTGTTTTGGGGGGCATGTAGTGTTTCCTTTAGTCTTCTCTTCAGAAGGCATAATGCTCTTTAGTTGGTGTTAAGGTCTGTTGATTGACTTGGCCAGTCTAAAACCTTCCCCTTTTTTTCTCTGATGAAGTTCTTTGTTTGTGGTGACTGTGTTTTGCCAATGCCAATGTTGATTTTTTCCCCCTCTCTCTGCAAGTCATATTATTTTAAAAAGAAAAAAATGTAGTGTACAGGTGTAACCCAGCATTGAAACCAATAATTGATATTTACAGCTATTCTTTATTTAAACAATAAATCTAAAAGGGCACATCTGGTAACATGAAACATCTGGCAGTCACCTAGGGTAAAAATGTAATTATTTAATAAAAAGAAATTTATTAAATCTACACTCTCCTACCTATCATTTGATCCCTACTTCTAATGCTTTTGCTGTATTGCTAAAATAATTTAAGTAAATAAATTGGGCTTACAATTCTATATCCTTGTTTTTTATACAATGAGTGCTGTCACCTTTCTCACAGTATTATTATAAACTATCCTTTTTATTTTAGACTGTTACTCCAACAAATGTAATTGCTCAAAAAACTACAAATGGAGTGAGGAAGTGTGTAAAATAAAACCTGCGTGCTGCTCTAATAACAACTGTCCAAATAATGTCCTTCCTAGTGCTATGTGCATCTATAAAGACAAAGGTAATATACTCAGTCTAAGGTTGTACACAATTTTCTTAGTACAATACTATACACTGTTAATTTTAGACTACATTTACGCAAATAGGCAGTTGTAAAACATGCTGAATATAGCAACTAATTCTGCATTTCTTTGTCTTTCTCCAGTGGTTATCAACGGATCGTTTACTAAAGTAAACTACTTTCTTGAACCAAATGAGGAGCTGAAAAGAGAGCTTACTAATAATGTATGTGTTGCACAACAAGAAATCAACATCAAACAGAAAATAAAGTTACACTTTAGCAAATATTTTAGTGAAAAGGACACTGAATGTTATGGCTGAGCATTTGTGACTGTGTAACATATAATCTGAAATTGAAATGGGTTATTTATTAAAATTAATATCCGTTATTTTTAACCATTTAATTTTGTTAAATCTCTAATGCATGTTGCTGATGTAAGCACAACTTGGTGGTATAACCCAAGATTATTGTTAACTTGATTGTTAGTTCTGTTAGTTAATTTTTCCTGTTCTCACCAGCTGTTATTTTTGTGGTCAGAAATGCAAGTTTGGCGACCTAATAATTGTGATGATGTAAAATCAGTTGCCACAATGATAAATTAACATTTGGCCAAATTTCAGTTAAGAATTCAATTCAAATTTAATTTAGCATAAAGACAAGGCATTATCTAATATTAACTAATTAACTATTAACAAAAATGTGGCTTTGTTATCAAGACTGACAAATAGACAGTAATTATAACCTAAATCATCAGTTACAAAAGGTTGCTCATGGCTGGGTTGGTTTAAAAAAAAAAAATCCACTACTATTATCTCAATTAGCTCTTCAGAATCTTATAGAACGGTGCTCTCGATCTCCAGGGTCAAATGGGATTCAAAAGTCTGATATGACTAGTAAAAGTGCTCTAATTTTGCACTTTTTACAAAATTAAAAATAATATTTTATAGATTATACTGTCAGCAACATCTTAAGTGAAAAGCTAAATGTTTTATTTAGATTCAACAAATCCTGACAGTCCCTCTCAGTGCCGTCTAAACATGTGTTTCATTGGTGTTGAAATAGTTCCAATTATTAAAAATAATTGGATGGAAATGTTACATACTGAATATTCAACTTATCAAATGTTACTTTTGTTATTTTATTTTTTTGCTTTAAACCAACCATTTTAAATATGATATAATCGGTTACAGCATGTCAAAACAGTAGTTTTTTTATTTTATTTAATTTTTAAGTTTGTATTTTCATCTGAATCCTTGTATTTTTATCTGAATCCTTGTCATCTTCAAGTTGACTTTAATGTACAGCACTTTGGACTGGTTTGACTCACTGAACATTACAAGCCTCAGGTAATGACATTGGCAACATAAAAACTAAATAGTACGTTTAAAATGCTACTGAATTTGCATATGCAGCAAAATAATGTAAAATGACTATACATTAAGCTATTGTAAAAATAATTATGATTTCCTTTTTTTTTTTAAACTAAAGGTCGGGTAGTCTCATCGGAGACTTTGTAATGGAAATAAATGGGCCCTTTATGATGAGCACACTTGTTGATCAGACCAAGAAGCTGCAGACATTGTTGGATGTTTCTTTTAAAATTATAACCACAGGTAACTACATTCTAATAATGTGTTTAGTGCTGTGCCCACAACCATGGTGCCAAATAAAGTAAAATTTTGTACAATTATGTATTGGGTTAAATACAGTTGAAATTAATGTAAAAAAAATATAATAATAATAATAACAAACATCTACTCTTTGTATATAAAATTGGTGAATTGAAATAACAAATTGATCTTTAAAAAAAAAATTCCCTGAACAGTAATTTCCAATAATAAGCATCTCCACTTTGCTAAAATAATAATAGTGGACACTGTTAAAAAATCTGAGCAGCAAGGTAAATAAATAAAGATAAATAAACTGCATCACATTACAAATGACACAAGAGGCTATATATAAATGATGTTTTCAGCAAAGCACACAATTATGCTTTTCCATAGTGGTTATGCCTTTTTACAGATATTTAGCAGGTTTTTTTTTTTTTATTATTGTGTCCGATTTTTTAAAGCAACTTTACACATTTATTTATTTACTTATGTATTTATTTGTGTGTTTGTTTATATTATTTTACAGGTTTTGTAAAAATCAGTGTTCCAGATTTAGTTGGTTATTACAGCATTGCTGAAATCACTTGCACGACACCAGAGCTACTAGAAAATGTGTACTGGAACTTACAGAGGGATGCAACAACACAAACTATCACTGATGGCACTGAAGCTAAGTTATATAAAAATGCACTAAACAGTACAGTTCTTGTTAATAGAACTTCTGAAGTTTGGAAAGGTAAGTTGTATTCAATATAATTAATTATTTCACTGGGTATTTTATTTATCTGTGACTAACTGGCAAATTCACCATTTCATTTGAACACAGGGAAGTTTACATGTGACTACACATCGAATGCCTTTAGTAACATCATACACAGAGCAAGTGCATATTTGGATGTTGCACTTTTGCCAAAAATATTTATCATAAGTGAACCACAATTCCCAGATTGTAGAAAAAATACTGGAATTTCTGTTGAAATCCAATGTATGATCGAAAACAGCACAGAACCTTACAATGTTACCTGGTCACCTGACAAATCAATGAAAATAAGTAAGTTTCACAAATGTTGCCTTTCAAGGAGATGCTCAAAGAGTTTGCTCATAAAAATGCACTGATAAGTTATTACATGTTTGCAGTATGAGTAACCTTTTATTTTATTTTTTTAATCTAAACATCATATTACATATGTTTAAGCTTCTGTAGGCAATACCACAATCTACAGTATCAAAACCATCATTGAATGTGCAGTGGTGCCTGAAGTGTTTGAAGTTAAATGTACATTCACAAATAGAAAGAATAACATAACGAGTGCCACTCAACAGACACCCATAATTAAAAGTAAGTCTTCAAATACCAACAGGGCAATTAGCACTTGCACAGTTTATTTGTAAAAGTGGTGGTATTAATTGTAGTTATCATTTTCTTTTTGCAGATAATTCAACCGTTTGCAAAACAGATGGTAACTGGCCGGATGCAAAGGCTAATTTTGCAGCCAAAATGCTATGCAATACCAATGAAATAGGTTTTAAAACAAGAAACTGCAATAACACAGGGGGCTGGGACAATGTAATCTCTCTATGTGTAGACAAAGACATTCAAACCCTGCTGACTGATGCTCAGGTATGAGCTTTTTTACAATTACAACTTTATGTTAACCATTTAAATTTTTTTTTTTCTTCATTGTGATGATCTACAGCCTAAAGTAAGAGAAGTTTGGTGATTGACAATATTGCTATGGCCATATGTACAAATGTAGGAAGAGAGTTAATGTAAAAACAGCATATTTATACCATCTTCTGCCACTCAGCTTCCTAATTTTGTAAATATGTGTGCTTCTGTCTTTAACAATAAATAACAGAATCTCCAGAAAGGATGTGGGCTGGTTACAGAAAATGCATGCAAACTGTTTGGCCTTTTAAAGACGAAAAGTGAAGATCAGATCATTAATACATTCCCAAATATTAATGCATCAGTTGTCGTATTACAGAGCCTGTATAATGCTTCTGATATACAAAAGTCTCCATTCAATAAATCAATAGTTTCTGTAAGTAGTGTTATTTATTTTTACACTAGTTTTATATATATACTGTATATATGTCAGCAATATTATAAATATGAATTTTAAGAGTTGCATTAAGCTGTTATAAACTGAATGTAATCTGTTTTCATTTCAGGATTTTACAAAAGCTTCAAGCAATCTTTTGAATGACAGTTTATTAAATACCATTACAAATATGAATGATCTGAATAAATCCCATGATTTGGCTGCAAGTTATTTAATAGCTGTTTCCGGAGTTGTAAGTCAAATCAACACAACCACAGACCAACAAGTACAAGAAGAAAATGTGCAATTAATAATATGCAACAATGTTGATCCAAAATGTGCTAAAACATTCAATGTCTCTGTGGAAAATCCGAAAAATGAGACAATTTATCAAATTAAAATAAATAATATACCTGAACTGCTACCACAATATCCAGACAGTAATAAGAGTGACTTTGTATTATCAGTCATGGTTCAAAATGCAAGCAAAATTGATATGAATGTCCCAATCACAAGACCTCGAAACCACAAAATATTCTGTGTGTATTATGATTTTAATAAATCTCAGTGGTCTGATGATGGTTGTGAATGGGGCACTGTAGTTAATCCAAACCGTTGCACATGTACACACTTGTCTGTATTTACAGCTCTAGTGTCTATATCACCTGTGGAACTATTGTATATGGATCAGATAACTTATATAGGTTTAGGGTTTTCAGTTGTTTCACTAGTTCTATGTTTAGTGATTGAGTTTGTTGTGTGGAACACTGTAGTAAAGTCCAATATCTCCCATTTTAGACACACTGTTTTGGTAAACATTGCACTCTCTTTGTTGCTAGCACACATTAGCTTCCTGGTGGCTTCCTCTCCAAAATCAGCTTTGAGTCAGTGGTGTTTTACTTTTACAGTTATGAAACATTTTGGCTTCTTGGCAGTGTTTTTCTGGATGTTGTGCATGAGTATGGGGCTCCTACACCAAATTATATTTGTTTTTGTTCAGTTAAGGAAAAAAGTTTATTTAGGATTATGTTTTTTTCTGGGTTATGTCTGTCCATTCCTTATTGTGATAGGTACAGTCATCACTTATGACAATGGTGCCCTTAACTCATACTATGTAAATGACATCTGTTGGTTAAAGTACGAGAGTATGCTAGCTGGGTCAATCCATACCTTTATTATTCCTGCAGGTATAATTGTGCTTGTGAATATGTTCACTATGGTTGTGGTTATTAGCAGGATCTTAAAACCAAGTTTGTCTGAAGGAAAAAGTCATGATGAAAAGGAAATTGTAAGAAGTGTTATTAGAACTGTTGTCTTCTTAACCCCTTCGCTTGGAATAACATGGATCTTTGGCTTCGCTGTGCTAATGCTTGACCTCACAATGGAGCCGTTTGCCCAGATTGTAAATTATGCTTTCACAATTCTCAATTCTTTTCAGGTAGTTATCCATCCAATCCTTCATTATTTATTATTCTAATAATGTCTGTTTCCTGTCTTTAAAAAATAAATCCTAAACAAAACAATTTGCATGCAGGGTTTTTTCATTCTACTAACAGGAAGTTTTGGTGAGAAAAAGGCAAGTTGCTGTTTAAAGATTTTTGAAGAGTATTTAGTATTAGGGAGTAAGTGTTTATATATATAAAGAGCTACTTAAAAAAAAAAAAAATTAATCTCTGTGCATTTTTTTAAAGGTTCGAGATGCACTGCTCATGCGCATACGACCACAGGTAATATATATATATTATTTTATTATGTATGTGTCTGTTTATTTGTTTATTTAGTACATGAATTTTACTCTGGGACATGGGTCTTTAACCTGGGGTCCACAACCCCCAATTAATCGACAGATTAATGTTGAATCACATATTTAAATGGGTAAAAACATCAAAATATTTCAAAATAATAAAATATTTAATTAAAAAATATCATTATTACATTATGGTTCTATTAAAATAAAAAATCATGTTCATGTAAATGTATAATTGCCCACCTGACAGTAAAATTAAATGTTAGGTTTTATTAAAATTAAAGCTGATGTTCATCATGTAAATGTATAATAAGCCACCTGATATTAAAAGGAAAATGTAAGAAACTGCAAATCTATTAAAATAAGATAAGATAAGAAATTTCCCACTGTGGGACGAATAAAGGTTTATCTTAAATAAAGGACAACTGTAAACAACTTAATAAATTGTGATTTTAGTTTGTTTTGATGCATAAATCTTTTTAAATGATTTGAAAATATATGAAGATATACATACAATGATGCATGTACAAAAATAACATAGTTCTAATTGTCTTAACATAACTAGCATAATATGATAATTTCTATCTATCTATCTATCTATCTATCTATCTATCTATCTATCTATCTATCTATCTATCTATCTATCTATCTATCTATCTATCTAATAGTTAGACAATTTATTAGAAACAGTTTGCTTCACTGACCTTATTGATTTTATTCCAGCATTCAGCACATTATGCAAGCAAATCCTCAATGTCAATGACTGCAGCAGTTAAAAAAAAATAACTGACTTGTTTTACAAAGGTAAGTAAACTTTATTTTCTCTACCTGACAATGTAATATGTACAACTAAGGAGTAACAAATGTTAATCTACCTGACAAATTTTATGATCATGTTTTTTAGGCAAATACAAATATATGTATATATCTCACAAAGTCAACAAATTTGGAAAGGCTAGACTTGCTTTTGCAAATGAGGACAGAAACACAACCACTATAGCCTTTTTGTTGTCTTGTTTATTTTGGATTAAGATAAATCTACATTTCTATCTGTTACATTTTTTTTTTTTTTTTTTTTTTTTTAAACAGAGTTGTGTAATCATATTATGCTTGGCTTGTTATTAAACACATTGAAATATTGTTTGTATTAATATTTTGTCTGTTTTTTTAATTAAAGTTTATGCTTTTAAACATTTCCTTTTGATTAAAAATAATGTGTGTGTCAATATTTTAAAGAAACTTATCGAGTGCCACACTGGCATGTATGTCTTAAATGTTTATTGTGTTTTGTAAATAGTTGCTTTGCTTACATAGATACCTTTACCAAGATAAAAATCAAGCTTAATGACAGTAATGTAACAATATTTCTGTAATATTTGGTTAAAGAATCATAATTTTGTTGTATAATTAAATAGGTAATTCTGTTGGTATAGGCAAAATGTCGGTTGAGTGTGTGTGAATTTGACATTGTTAATGACCTCATGTGATTATTTCATTTATTTTTTCCCCCCTTGATTTTTTATTTTATTTTTTTATGAATAAAGCATAAAATTTGATGCACTACTTTTCAGTGGTTTTCCTTCTCTTCTCTTCTCTTCTCTTCTCTTCTCTTCTCTTCTCTTCTCTTCTCTTCTCTTCCAGTAATCACTAGTCTTGTCTGGGATCAGTTCTTTAAGCAGCTGCATCAGTCAATGATGCAGACATTGAGTTTGTGCTCTGTAACAACTGACCCACATCTTACATTACATGACGCATATGATGTGTTTTTGAGAAAATGCATACAATGTGTGGCTTTCAGTTTGTTTATCAACTGTGTCATCAAGTGTGGGTGTGCAGGATATTCAGAATGTTCTCAAACATGTTGTCCCAACACATGTTGGGACAATCTATCCTATAAAGGAGTGTGTCAGATTTTTTTAGTTTCTGTGATCTAAAATATCTTTTTTTTCCATAAAAGGCCTGGTCCTGTTTGTGGAATTCTGTATGATGGATTGTTATTATTTTTTTTTTTATCAAACCTAAACATCTTGTAAATTAATGTTCATGATAAGCATGCAATTTTAATGCCATTTGGGATTTATTTTATAATTAGATTTTAAATTGTCTGTTTGATTAAAGTTATCTTAACATGTTAACATTTGATATGCTGGTTTATTTATACTTTGGCTACAGGGTCTACATTATCCACAATACCCGCTGTCTGTACTGATGCATTGCAATCCGTGTGTGTGTGTGTGTGTGTGTGTGTGTGTGTGTGTGAGTGTGAGTGTGTATCTTGGATTTCATATTAATGATGTTGAACATTAACAACAACATACGGACAATGAACAACGGAATTGGTATATATGTTAAGGGTATATATTTTTAAATGGTACAGCACATTACAGTATATGGATGAAATGACAATAAACCCTCTTACCATTACAGGCTATCAGCTTAGACAAAAGGTACCATGTTGTGTTACTGAATTAGTTAGTTACAGCTAGTTTGTTATTTACAGATTTTTCTTCATTAGCAAATACAAAATCACGTAATGCTACTAGGTGATTTATTGTTGAATAAAAATAAAATAAAATAAAAGTGTCAGGGGATTGTGTTCTCTTTAACCCCAAAATTCTGCTGCAGAGTTCACTACTAGCTGCACTTTAATCGATTTGACCACCAGATGTCACTAGCGCTCACTGTGTTGAAAGGTTTTTAGTAACGTAGGTTTTTTTCCACCGATTAATTTCTGAGGAAAGTTTAATTGCTTTAAAAATCGTCGTTTTTCCACTCCTAATGTACACACACACAAACTGAAGCAAGTGGAAGACCATCAGTGTGATAAACACACAGTTGGAACATACTGTTGGTGATGCTACTGCAGTAGCCACGCCCATTGTTGCCGTTTCTAAACCGGAAACGACAGAGTGATGTGAAGAATCGTTCGCTTGCAGGTGCAGGGAAGAGGAGTAAGTCCATTTAAATATTTACAGAAGCGAATATGATTTAACAGTAATTATTATACAGAACTACAGTATCCAGCATGAGGGGGTTTCATACCCGTCGTAAGTGAAGTCAGTGCAGCGGAATTCTGCAGATGAGGCATGTTTCGGTTTCAGCCATGACAGTACTGATGTTATTTGGCGCCATTAGTTTTTGAATAAGTTTCGTTTTGAATCATAATCATAATTTGTTTTTAAGTAATTTAAACAAAACATATACCGAGATGTTCTAATGAAATGAATGACTATTTCCAAAACGGAAAAGTTCAGACTTGAAATGTCACTTGTGTTATGGCTGAAACTTCAGCTCAACCTAAAACAACGCACATTACATATAGCTTCTTCTCACCATTACTCGCGATTTTCTTTTCCTGTATTTGTTTCTTTTAGAATGTTTTTACGATGAATAAAAGAAAGACTAATGTCCTGCATGCTGAAAAGCCTGCAAAAGTCCGCAGGACAGAGGGCCAAGAGGATGAAGAAGTAGATGATGAATCAGGCTTCTATCAGGAGCACCATTTCTCCACCTCGGTCTGTCATCCGAGTCATTATCTCTGTCAAAGACTGACACAACTGACTCCACTCTTCTTTGAGCTGATTTTATGGCTTTTGTTTGTCTGTCTGTTTGTTTCAGAGTGCTGGGGATATTGGTGTTATTGAGAGCATCACTTTGAAGAACTTTATGAGTCATAATTTGCTGGGCCCTTTTCAGTTTGGACCAAATGTTAATTTTATTGTTGGAAATAATGGAAGTAAGGACAAGGCTTTATATACACTATTTCAATTCATTAGCATCACGCTGAATTAATGGTTCAATAACAAAGCCGAGCCGACCAAATGTCTTAACAGATACACTATATGGCCAAAGGTATGGAGGTATAGACACCTGATCATCACCTATATATCTTCTCCAAATTCTATCCATAATCATAGTCACACCCAGTTATCTAGATTAATTCTGTATGCTGTAGCTTTTAGATTTCTCTTGAGTGGACTGAACAGGTCAAAACCAAACATGTCCTTCCATGACAATGTTTCTTTGCACAAAGCAAGGTTGATAAACACGTGGTTAGCCACGTTTGGTGTGAAAGAACTTGCAAAGAGCCCTAACTTCAATTCCACTAAACACCTTTATGATGAATGCAGACTATCTTCATTTCACTAATGCTGTTGTGTGTAAATAGGCAAATCTACAATCACATTAAAAAGGAGATCTGGTAGATGGTCAGGTGCCCACAAACCTCTGGCCAAATATATAATGTTTAAAAGTGGTGGCGAACAGCACTACTGATTACTGACTAATACTAATACTGACACTTTTAGCATCTATGTGATGTTATTTGTCATCATTTATTGTCACTTTTAGGTGGGAAGAGTGCTATTCTCACTGCTCTCATTGTTGGCCTGGGTGGTAAAGCAACTACAACCAACAGAGGAGCCTCTCTGAAGAGTTTTGTAAAATATGGAGAAAGGTGGGTCTTTTTTTTTTTTTAAACATATGTCATAAGTTAAACATAGGTTTTTATGCTTTTCTGTCATTTCAAATCCAGCTCTGCAGAAGTCACGGTAAAATTAAAAAACAGAGGAAGCGATGCTTATAAAGGTGATGTTTATGGGGATTGCATCTCCATTGAGCAAAAGATCAGCAGCGATGGTTGCAGGGCATGCAAAATCAAGAACAAATCTGGTAAAAGAAAAAAAATATATATATATATTTTGCTGACCAATATGCTTTTTTGTTTAATTAAAAATCAAGCTCAGTATTTCTCTGTCTTCAGGATATATCGTGTCTGCTAAAAAGGAAGAATTAACAGCAATATTGGACCATTTCAACATACAGGTATTTTTTTATTTCTTTAATGAGTTACATATTTTTATCCCACTTGTAGCATATTGAGCTTTCAGTTTGTGATTTTACTTGTTACAGGTTGACAATCCAGTCTCAATCTTGAATCAGGAAATGAGTAAACAATTCCTCCATTCAAAGAGTGAAGCAGATAAGTACAAAGTAATTATTTAGAAAACGACCTACTGGCAAAGTAGAATTGACCTTGAAATAAAGTAAAGTTGAATCCATTATTTGACATGTCTTAGTTATAGTTTTAAAATTATAGTGTTTATAGTTTAAAAAGATGTCTGGTTTAGTTTGCATGCAGTCTTTTTGAATCACTACTTTGTGGCTTTTATTTACAGAATTATTGTCTCCTTTTTTTTAGTTTTTTATGAAGGCCACTCTGCTGGAACAGATGAAGCGAGACTACATTCACATCAAGCAAACCAAAGCTTTGACGCGGGAACAAGTGGAAAGGCAGGAGGAGGTACTTGTGATTTCTAAGACTGTTATTACTTTAGTATTATAAATCAGCTGATTCCTGTACTTCTTTTTTGGATTTTTAGTGTTTGCGAGATCTCAAACAGTTGTTTCTACAAAAGAAAGAAAAGTATGAAAGTCTATCAGCGCTTGAGAAAATGAGGCAGACTCTGGAGGATTTAAAGAAAAAGATGGCATGGGCTCTGGTACATTTTTTTCCCCTGGTTGCTTGATACATGTTAAACAATGTAAAATTAAATATTAGACATTACCATTAAATTTTAATTTGAACAGGTAGGAGAAAAGGAGAGAGAAGTGCAGCAGCTGAAGGAACAAATTGATAAAGAACAGAAGGATGAGCGTAATGAGAATAAGCTGCTGGCCTGTCGGGTATGTGCTGTAACAGTATGAAAAGCTGTAACTGGTGCACTCCTGAACTCAAGACTGTGTGTTATGTGTGTTTCTATTATGTATATATAAATGTAAATGATCTAAATTTCATGTATATAAATAATATACGTACTGAAAGGTTTGCCCTTTGTTTTCTAGAGCAAAGTCACTCATAATGAAAAGAAATTGCACGATATCCAACAAAAGCTTGGAAAAGTGAAGGAGGAGGATGAAAGCTTAGCAGAGGAAAGTCGTAAGCTGAAAGAAAATGCAAAGGTCAAGCGTAAACACCAGAAGAACCAGGAAGTAAGTTGCTCTCCTAATTTATTTTTTTAAACGACCCATTGTTCAATCATAACTCAAATGCATTGCTAGTATCTGATTTATATGGTCCTGTTTATTTTTTATTAGATGGTGTACTTTCGTGCTGAGAACAAATTAAAACAATTTGAAAAAGAGCAAGGCCTTCTCCGGGAGAGAATTAATAGAATAAAAAACAGGTGAGGTTTCATTGGGTAAAGCCATTACAGAGTGATGTGAATATTATTATCTTACAGTGCCCTCCAGAATTATTACCTCTGTATGACAACGGTACGAATGAACACTTTTAACGTGTCATACAGTCAGCGGTGGATCGCTAACCTAACTAACATCTAAGGTGCTAATACAGCACACTAATTTCCCACTCTGCCATTTGTAAATTAAAGAGCATTTTCCTTTTTTTTGGGGCAATAATGGGAGAAGGAATTATGAAGCAGAGCAGACACAGCGGACGAAGAAAATCTCTGCCCTTAAGAGTCAGCTGGGAAAATATGAGGACGAATCTACAACCCTTAATCAAGGAATCATGGAGAAACAGCAGTCCCTTTTCAAAGGAAGAGAAGAATATGACAGACTAAGGTAATACTGGTACAATATCAGCATTTACTTTTAGGAAAAACATTTTTTAATAACTTATGGCACATGCCAACTGGCATTAAAATACTTTTAAATAATTATCAATAATCATTCTATTATTTTTTGCATTTACCTAAATAAGTGTTTCTGTATCGTGTGTGGAGAGAGATAAAACAAATGTAATTTTCTTTCTTCTATTTAAGCATGGAGCAAAGAAACATCCAGGTCTCTCTGGAGTCCAAACTGAAGAGAAAGAACCAGCTCACAGCCAGCAAATCTAACAGAATGAGACTATTTGGTGATCATATGCCAGACTTATTGGGGTCAATTGACAGAGCACATACTCAAGGACGCTTCATTAAGAAACCTGTGGGACCAATAGGTGACAAGTATATTTATATTAAGTCAAATGTTGTGTATAGCTATGTTTACATTTCATCACAGTCTGTACCAGAACAGCTGAAGTACTGTTCATATTATAAATGCAACTCTAACAGCTGCTAAAGTTTTATTTTGACAATTTTGTTTTTTTGTGTTTAGGTACATTTTTACATTTAAACTTATGCAAACGTATACACATTAGATGTCTGTTTATGAGACTATGCCATTTATCTTTCAAACAAAAATGGAGAAGTCTGAAGTAATTTTTTGCTTTTATATTTATCCTTTGCCAGGTGCATGTATCAGACTTCGCGATCAAAGTTTAGCTGTGGCTGTGGAAAGTTGCTTACGGAGTTTCATGAAAACATTTTGCTGTGACAATTACAAGGATGAAAGGGTTTTACAGGGGCTGATGTCTCAGCATTTTCCTAGAGGCATCAGACCCCAGATTGTGGTGTGTGCTTTTACAGAACATGTTTACAACATTCAAGGCCGGTATGTATTTCGCCTCTTATCTAAATTTTGTTTACTATCAAAAATGTATAAGAAATATTCCCTGAAATGTGAACTTTACAATAATAGACATTCAACTCTCAACCTGATGAAAACCCAAACATATTAAACTTGCGGTTACAGTCGTGTGAAAAAGAAAGTGAATTCTTATAGTTTTACAAATCAGGACATAAAAATCATGTGGAGCTGCAGGTGGCAGAGTTGAAGATGCTGAAAATGACATTGGAAATGACGAGGATGGACAAGATTAGAAACGAGTTTACTAGAGGGAACACGCACGTAGGACGTTTTGGAGACAAGGTGAGGGAGGTGCGATTGAGATGGATTGGAGATGTGCAGAGGAGGGACATGGGGTATATCGGTTGAAGAATGCCGAGGATGGAGCCACCAGGAAGGAGAAAAAGAGGAAGACCAAGGAGGAGGTTTATGGTTGGAGTATGGACACAGATGATCTGCTGTGGCGACCACTAATGGGAGCAGCTGAAAGAAAAAGAAGAACAGGAAGATAAATTGATTATCAGCAATTGTGACCAGCTGTATAAAAGCAGAAATTTTAGCAGTTTGCTGGCATGGAACATTCAGATGTGTGTTAACACATCACCAAGGTGGATAGACAGCCATTTCCATACCATTTAAAGTCTATCATTCTATAATGAGGAATATTTTTCACAGGTGAAATGCATTCACTGTTAATGCATGTTAATGTTAAACATACTGTTTTTTTTTTTTAAGTTTTGCCAGAAGAAAACCTCATCTCTTTGAATAGAACAAGGCAACAAGGCTTAGGTTTGCAAAGTTGTATTTGAACAAACACAACATTTCTTCAACAATGTCCTTTGGACAGACAAGATAAAAGTAGCCATAGTGCACAGTGCCAGGTTTGGTGAAAACCAAACCGCATATCTGCACAATCGCCCCATACCATGGTTGTGGAGTGGTGATGATTTGAGCTTCTTTTGCAGCCACAGGACCTGGGAAACCTGCAGTCATTAAGTCGACCATGAACTCTTCTGTATACCAAAGAATTCAAGAATCAAATTTGAGGTCATCTGTTCGAAAGCTAAAGCTTGGGTAAAGAAAAATTTTATGCAGCAGGTCAATGTCGTGTTGTTCATCTGAGGTTGTATTTACCTCATTCAAAGACCTGTTAGGGACCCAATAATTATTTTTATGTCCTGATAAATATAATCGTAAAATTGAATAGAGTGAACTTTTTTCACACGACTGTATATTATTTTAAAGTATACGTGTTGGTGTATAGGAACATTAAATGCTGTATTGTTCAATATTTTTAACATATGTCAAAATGAGCTATTAACAGATACACTTCTAAGTTTATTTCCTCATGTAAGTCCAAAATATAATTTCAGAAAGCAATACATTATAAACATTTTAAAGCTTTTAGCTTGCTCTATTGCTGAGAGGTAGCTACAGGTTCTTGGTTGTCAACTGGAAAGTATTTTTCCTCACATGCTCTCTGAAAATGTAATTAATGATTTTTTTTATATTCCTGCTTGTTTTTTTATGTTATAAGAGGTGTACACCACCCAGAGTTTCCATCGGTTTTGGACACTCTGATCATTGACAATCCGGTGATCACTAATTGTTTGATAGACATGCGGAGTATTGAATGTATTCTTATCATCAGAGTAAGTATATTAATATTTGCAATATTCAACAAGCCTCTGAATTAATGTTATTTATATTCCGTTATGTAGTTATAATCTAATTATTATTAAGATAATTATTAGGATGGTGTTTTTAGGGTTTCTTAGTAGAATAACAAAAACTATAAGCTTTAAAAATTATATTTGTTAAATCTGAGCTAATAAAATGTTCAATGTAGGAGAATGCTGTTGCCAGAAGAGTCATGCAAATGCAGAAACCACCTAAAAATTGTCGTGAGGCCTTCACTGCTGAAGGTGATCAGGTTTATTTCAATCGTTATTACACCCCCGACAAAGAATTCGTGGCTAAGTACCTCACCGGGGATCCAGAGGCAGAAATTCGGCAAGTAGCTTTCTTAAAAGATGATACGCTGTTTGGTAGAAATAAACTACGTAATTACTTTTGAAATTATGTAACTATTTTTAGCTTTGAATGTCTGCCATTATTTTTAGTTTCTTTTGCTAAACTGCTAGTGAATATGTTAAAGTTTCCATGATTAAATCTTGATTAACATGTTAGATTTTATCGGTGCATCCTCAAAAACAGAATATAATGTAATAGCTCATTTTAATTCAAAAGTTTAAATTCTGATATTCTATAAAAAATATTACATTTATGTTCATATTTTCGTATTTTTCTTTTTTTTATGACTCAGTTGAGATATTGTCCATGAAAATGTGTGATTGAATCCATTGTTTGCATTTTCTTTTCTGAATGTGCAGTCTGGTGCAGTCAGAGGTGGAAAATCATCAGGCACAGCTATGCAGATTTCAGGTTCACTTAAACTCTGTAAGGCAGGACATTCAGTCCATGGAGGAGAGGCTGCGCAGTTCCAAAGTACTATGCAGAAAAAATCAGGTACTTCCTTAAGCACCACTGTAAGTTCTTTAAAGTTCTTTAGTTTTGCTATCACAGGTAATATTGCTTTTCAGGAGAATATTAAGTTGGTATTCAGACAGATTTAAAAAAGCTGTTGCCATGTACTGAATAACATACGTATTGGTGACAAATATAAAATTTCTCAAAATCTTTAAGTGTCAAACATTTCTGTTTAGGATTAAATACGCTATGATTCTTAAGTTCTCTAAGTTGTCTAATTTCTCAGTTTTATTGCTCCTTGAACAGCTATTGTGTGGAGATTTAAGTGTTCAACGCTTTTTGTGTTTTGTTCATGCACAGGAAGATATAAATAAGGTTAAAGCATCAATAGTTGAGCTTGAGAATGTTGAGGAGACCCAGACTGAGGATGTCAGTTTACTGGTATGTATTCTGTATGCAGTAACGTTTACCTGTATAAAACAGGTATCTCCTCAGCGACTAAAAATTATCCCATTTTTCTAACATCTATAGGAAGAAGAGTGTCTGGAAAATGAGCAGAAAATTGAACTTGAGAAAAAAAATGTAAAAGAAGCTAAAAGTGAACTGGACAAGCATAGTAAGGCAATCATAGACCTTGATCGACTATACAAAGATGTTGAAAACAAAAGGGAGCAACACTCTGATGAAGCGGAGCAACTGAAGGTTGGTGGGAATAATTGAATTATGGCAATAAATATGGAATGTGCATATGGCAAAATGTGCAGGTCCGCTCATGACCATCATCTTTAAGTTGCTTGTGTTTTGATCAGGAGGAGCAGGGGAGAGCTGAGACTGAACGCAATAAACTTGAGCAGACCCTCAAGATTTTGGAAGGAAAGCTCCAGGCACATCAGGACAATATAAATGCCATGAGAGAGAACCTCACCAGCAGAGAAAAGGAAAAACAGGTATTAACAAGCAATCATATACTGTCTCATGATTTTTAATGTGTTTGTAGAAGTACACTATTAGAATTGGAATTTTTAATAAGGCTATAACTGTATAATAGAGTTTTCCTTTTTAGCATGCGTCCCAAAAAGTAAAAAAGAAATTATTATTATCCTGAATCTCTAACGCTTTCACATTCACATCCATGTTCTTTTATTATTACTTTGTTTACATTTCTAGGTGCATTTTGTTTAGGTGCATGTCTTATCTCTATTAATGTGTTTTCCTTCCTCTTATTAGTGTGCTATTACTTTTACCTGCTTGTTTTGTGTAGCTAAGCCCTCCTGTTTCTTTCTTCTAGGCAGAATAAACGCTCTGACTTGCCATTACCTGAATACTGATCTTGTTTTGGCCTCATGTTTCGGATCTGTTTGTAAGCCTATACATAAGCTTATATATAATAAAGCTCTCTTGGTATGTGTAGTTGGCATCTTAGGCGGAGGTGTCTAAATATATTTCCTGTTGAACAGTTTTTTCCTTATGGTGATTTAATGTAATTGATGATAACTGCTGGTAATTTACAGTACATGTTATTAATAGCTTTCCAGTCCTAAATTTGCTGTTAAGATGTAAAAAAAAATCCTGTATAATCTAGAATTGTTGAGTAGGCATGTTTTATTGATAGTGGTCTTGTTTTTTTTTTTTTATAAATAATATTTAACATAGTTGGACAATATGCTGTTGAAGTTTTATGTAGTTGCAAAAGAGATTGTTTTCTGCAAAAAAAAAAAAAAAAGTCAGATTTGACTGGGATATACTGTTAATACAGACTACATTATCAATGTGTTGTAAAAAGTCTTCTTCATGGATCTATCACATTTTCTCTCCTTTTCATTAGGACTTTGAAGAAAAAGCCAAAAAAATCTGCCCTATTTCACAACAGCCAGATCAGAGTGCAAAGAGCATTGACACAGAGATCATACGTCTGCGCCAGAAAATCAGCTCTCAGGAGAGCACCCATGGCAATCAGGAGCAAGTGATCAGGTATGAGTCCTTCTTACATATTACCTAAACTGTTATTTATTTATTATTATTATTAATGGAAATAAACTCTGTGATTTGGCTTTTGTTACTCGACAGGGAGTATGCTGAGGCTCATAGTAATTATAAAAACAAATCCAGTCAGTTGAGAGATCTGAAGAAATTTATTGATCGTCTGGACAACATCATGACTGACAGGCAGGCTCGATACAAAACCCTGAGAAGGTAATGTGAGCTTTACTGTGTGATGAGAACACTAAATAACTAATAAATATATGAAATATTACCATAAAAATGTTAAGTTTAGAATCAATCATTGAATATATATAAAATGTATAAAATGTCTCTGCTGTGTTCTGACAGATCCCTCTCAGTGAGATGCAAGTTATACTTCAACAATTTCCTCATAAAGCTGCACTGCTGTGGGTCCATGATGTTTGATCACAACAATGAAACACTTTCCATTTCGGTATTTTTTTTATTTTTAATTTTACCATTCAATTCCCAACTAGAGTGTCATTCTTTCTGCATTCTTCTACGATGATGATGACCAGATGTAGTATATATAAAATTAAATAAAAAAGTAGGCAGTAAAGAGATCAAATAGATACTCAAATTTATTATTAGGATGCCAATGATTGGCTAATTAAAATGGCACAAGGCCCTGAATATAATAAGTTTATATTATAAGTAAAATATAAGTTTTGTGTGCACACAATGTAAAGCATGTGGGATAATGTTTAAGTAAGGCCATCAACCTATAGAGCTTATGCACAGTATATGTGTGCACATAATGTTTTTTCCATTGTAGAACTTGTGCATGTGTGTGCGTGTGCGTGTGTGTGTGTGTGTGTGTGTGTGTGATGTGTGCTATGTTCAGGTTTGAGGTCAGTGTGTTGTGTTTGTGTCAGCTCTGTCAACTGTCAGATCACTCTTTGGCTCACACAGCCTCAGTAAAAGGACAAAAACACATAAATAGCCTAGCTATAATAACACGCAGGTAAGAATCATCATGCGTGACCTGACAGTTCCACCTGCCTCCACTCCTTCAACCGACCATCAATCACACCCACACTTTAACACCCATATTTAAAGTTATAAAGCATCACATCTATATGTGTAATAAGGATCCCTTGCAAAATAAAGCCATTAGAGGCAATGAATATGTGCCTGTGAACACCAGTGTTGTGGTCCTTTCAGACAGGAAGCAAAAAATCTGTATAACCTGAATTTTTTAAGAAATTATACTGGAATATAATTTCAGTATAATTTTTCTGTATAGGAATGTTAATGTGTGTATTTGTGTGTATATGTATATACATACAGTGCCTGCCAAAAGCTCAAAAATACCTATTCTTTAATCTTCGTTGAGGACACATGCATGTTCCTTTTGTTTATATGCAACAAACGATGTAATACAATGGTATAGATATTTCCTTTGACTAAACATATAAAAATTTTATATTCTTATCAAACAGTTGCTCCGATATAGTTGCTATAGCATGTTACGTGTGACCACGTTTTTTTTTCATTTCACTTGTCTATTAAAGGTGAAACCACCAGGTCGTGAGAATGACAATGTGAATGACATGCGTTCTCTGTCTGGTGGTGAGCGCTCCTTCTCCACAGTTTGCTTCATTCTGTCCCTTTGGGAGATCACAGAATCTCCCTTTAGATGCCTGGATGAGTTTGATGTCTACATGGTATGTCAAATTTTGTTTTTGTTTTGGTGCACATGTTCATACTTGTTTTAATTCTATTGTTCATTGGCTGATATATTTGTATGTGTGAAGTTTGCATGTCTTTTAATAAAATAAATCTTATTTACTACTAGGCAAACAAAATGAGCTAATCGACTGAATGAAGACTGTCATTTATCCTATGCTGATCTGAATAGCTAATAAACTATAGGTCCTATAAGCAACATATCTCCCTCTCTATTTCTTTGGATAAATTCATGTAGACTTCTAGGAAGTTTTCAGCGACATCTATGAATATATTATCCAAAGATATTTTGCTAACTAGTGCTGTGTTTTGTCTGATCTCTGCAAAACTGGTGCCAGAAATATCGCAAGGTGTTTATCATGAGATGTAACTCATTGCTTTCATTATATACTTTAAACACTATGAAGATAAACACCGTTCCTAGTGATTCTAAATGCATGGACTCCCATTTCGTTTCGAGTTGGCCACTGTGGCCAATCACTTATATGTGTAAAGTTAATCAAATAGAAAGCAGAAAAAGTCCTGACAAAAATATTTTTCAAGGCTGAGTTACCATTATGCAGTAAAATTGTTCATATATTTGTACGAGAGCCTGAACAAAGCCCATTCCGTATCCACCTGTTCATCAGTTTGTGAAGAATTCTGTACATTAAATACACTAACTCAGAAAAGCACTGTTTGATTATAAGGAAACTCTAACCCGTATTTAGCACATGGCAACAGTAGAACATTTGGGTATACTTATAAATGTAAGACTTTTTTCTTCTAATTTTTTTTTACATTTTACTTCCAATGGTTGATGATGATGCAGGACATGCACAACCGTCGGATCTCACTGGACTTGCTTCTTGAGCTATCCGAGCGTCAGCATCTGCGGCAGTTTATCTTCATCACACCACTGACCACCAGGTAGAGAACTACAGGCACCTCAGTGTTTTCATATAATGCAAAAAATCCATGAAACTAAAATTTTTTTTCCTACAGCCACCTGCCTCAGAGTTCTCATATTAAAATCCATCAGCTGCAAGATCCAGAGAGAGAAACAGAGGCGGCTGATTTGGTGTAGAATTGAGAATGCACTTTATACTTTATACATTTTAAATGTTTTTGTATTGTATTTTATTTATACGTTTTTATGTACTTCAGCCATTTTACAGAAAAGCTTTGTTAAAAGCTAAAAAACAAATGTCATAAAACATAACTAAACCAGTTTTTCTATCGTCTGTTTTTATGTTCCCTGATGAAGGGGGGGAAAAAAGGGAGAGTAACCAAAGTTACAGTACACTTCGGTTGAAGGAATTTTTGCACTTGTAATGTGTTTTTATAAATATACAACGTAAGCACAAACTTTGTTGTGAAAACAGCCCATAGACATTTTATTGATTGGAATCACGATGTTGTCAGTGCAACCATTACATATTGTGTTTAAGACATGCCACAAATAAAACACAAACAACATACTGCACAATCAAATTTCAATTTGATCATTAATCATTTTCATCTTAGGTACAGATATTTACATGGAAAAGATATACACCTGTAATTTGGGGATTTACAAACACATTATCATTATTCTTTTTAGTTACTTTATTATTATTTCCTAAAGGAGCACGGCTAGAATCCTGAGCCTTAGACGACATGCAGTGGCTTGATGCTTTCTTTTTTGTGTAAAGCAAGAAAACAGTAACATCACATTTTCCAGTTATGCAAAAATATCGAATAGATATTACTGTAATCAGTGGGATAGTACATTCCTAATTTTAGGGTTCTAAAAGGTGATCTTTTTGGTATGAGATTCGACCATTTATTTTTTTATGACATGCATCATAAGCAATATTGCAACCCAGGTTCTTTATAGCCTTGTTAACATTAAAAGCATGTTCTTCTAAGCAGGGTATCTTGCAGTTGTCATTTATTTAGTGTGCGTGAGTAGCAATATGTTTGTTTCAGGTGATTAAATTAAGTTGTGGCTCAAATTATTAGCAAAATCAGACTTTTCCTTTAAAAGATGCAGTATTACTGCATAAACAGTGTTAATTTAAATGTCAACAGTGTAGAAATATTTTACAAAAAAAAAAAAGAAAGTTGAAAAAACTAAATTTCGAGTGAGTTTTTTTTTTTTACCAAGCACATTTGTTGTTTGATTGCTTCTTTATTATGTGGAGGATAAGCATTAATACAGTCCTCCATAGAAAGTACTTGTTACGTGGGACAACTGACTTCAAATTGAATCACTTGCATTCATACAGGTACACACTGACATGATTAATGTGTAAATAAAAGGCAATATATGTGACATGGTTGGGCAGTTGTCATTTATCTTCCAGTTTTACATATCTGTTTAAGACAGAGTTGTTGATTTATTGGATACATCAAATAGTACCTAATACAGTGCCAACTTGCTGTGTACGATAAAAACGATATATACTGAGTTGGCAGTTTATTAGGCACTAGGAAGGTGTAGCTGATGAAATGTCAACTCTGTTTATATGAGTTTACAGCTACTAGAGTCTTCACACATAAAAGTTAAATTGGTCCAAGACAAGATGCACAATATATCATTGCCCTTACAGATAGCTTATACAAATACACACTGTAGTTTTTTTTGGGAGAAACATGCATCCAAGGGAAGATATCTAATGGGCTGATGAATCACACATGGAAATCTCGCACATCATTAGTATTGTTGAAGTTATCATTTATAAGGCCTCCTTATATTTTTTGTCGAGGTTGCCAAAAAGAAGAGATCAAGATTGAACTTTACACTTAGTACATGCATGCAAATAACTTACATTTATAATCAGGTACAAGCACATTTGGGAGGCTCATTTAACCCCTTTACCCTCCTTGATTTTTAAGATCATACTGTTTTGATAGAACTTGAAACATTTAGTGTGACATTTGCTTTTTACTGCCTGAACCACTGTAGGAAATACAGTAACAATGGTGGTAATAACGATCTGTAAGCAATTGTAGCTAGAAATGTGATGCCTACTGTGGAGCACTTCACTGACTAACGATGGAAGAATGAAAATGGCTCATTTATTTTGCACACCGTACATAGTTGCAAATTTGAAATTAAATTAAGATTTGTAACTCTTAGCATTTGACATTCTCATGCATACTAGATTTTTCAACCACAAGAAGCAGGTTCGTCAGAATAGTCCATATATACGTCATCATAATCTTGTGGAAATTGACTGAACACGAATAAAACTTTTCAACATATTCAGTCCAGAGCATGCTGACTCCCATCCCCTCACTTTTGCATGTCACACTGCAAAAGCAGTACAATAGATGGATCACTCTTCGCTGCTTCCTTAAACTCATCGAGACTGATTTGGTCATCGTTGTTCTTATCCATCTTGCTAAAGATTCTATCCACCCTCTGCTCTGGTGTCAGGCCGTCTTCATTCATCTTCATCATGATTACAGTGCCAACCATTTTGTAAATAGCCTTTAAAAAAAAAAAAGGAACACACGTTATATCCCAAACCGCAACCTTTCTCTTTGCACTCCACTCAATTAATTTATTTAGTAATCCTTATTCTCTAAAATGCTTGACCTTACTTGAACCACAGCCAGCTTTATTTTCTTTTCTTTTGGCAGTCTTCTTTAATTTAATTTAAATAAGTACTTTTGAGCACATTTATTTCTAATTTCTAATATCCATATAGTTTTGCTGAGAATCTCTTGCACAGTGTATCTGCCTGTTTTACGTATATCGAGGTGAGCTTCAATGCATTAGTGAAAGGATTCTACAGTATAAAGTCAGAAGAACTGACGGTTCTATAATTACTTTTTTCTATGTTTCTAGTGTTAGAAATATTCTGATATTCAAATAAATTGGCTCCTGGACATTTGTTGCATGTTTATAACCTAACTTCAACACAAAAAGCTGGATTGGGAAACACTGATCACACAAATAAGCAATGTTTCATCTCAAGTTTGGTTTTTATATCAAATATTCCAGATCATATTTCAAGATAAGTGCCTTTTAAAGCTACAGCTTTGAAATTAGATTCTGCTTTACGCAACAAATCTGTTAAATGAATAAACAATAAACAGAGCCCTCACATTTATCTCTGACTTACAAGGCCAGTTGTGCTTATTCGACATTCTCAAGGTTCCTTTTGTGACACTTATTTCTTATTTCATAATTACCTTTTTCCATATTTTTTTAAACAAAAGTTTGCTTCTGTTAAACTGCCTTTGATCTGTATGCCTGCCAAAAGCAGGTTCTCATAATGAAGCAGTAAGATGCACATTCACTGCAACTGACTGCAACGGAAAATGCACCTGTCTGATAAGAATCAGATTTGAAATGGTTCAACAATGTATTTTACACTAAAATTATTTAAACCAACATGACTTTTAACTTGTATATACATGGTTCTGATAAAAAGCCCAATTAAAGAAGAAACACAACAGTCTTATATCCCATCAAGTTGCATGTTCAATTGATGGACTACCTTGGGTACGAGGGTTGTCCTTTAATTATTCTGTATAAGCTTATCTGTGAAATTCTGTAAATGTATTATAATATTAAAACTAATAAACAGAATAGTAGAATGTCTAAATACCTCTATAATTTCCAGCATTTCCACTCGAGTGATTTTGCCATCTCCATCTAGGTCATACATGTTGAAGGCCCAGTTAAGCTTCTGCTCAAAGCTTCCTCGTGATGTGATGGACAGGGCACAAATAAACTCTCTGAAGTCAATAGTACCATCCCCATTCTTATCAAAGGTTCTGAAGGCATGCTGAGCAAACTTTGATGCATCACCATAAGGAAAGAACTGTGAAAAAAACAAGCTCAATTATTTTTGTCATAAGGTGTTAAGTCAATAATGTTCCCTAATACATATTCAATATGTTCCAATATCATAAAAAAACAATGTAGTGCTGACACTTCAAGAAAGCACTGACAATCAAAATAAAACATTGGGAGTATTGCCCTGTTAAATACATTAAATATTTTAGATACACTAAGGTGTACACATAGGCATATCATCTTGAGAGCATCAAATACAGTAAGTAATTGGTTTAGTAGATATCAAATATATGGCTTTTGGGTGTGCATGTGGAGAACAGAAGGCTCTCGAACAAGAGTTGATTTACACACGCATTGCTAAACATTGCAGAGAAAAGTCAAAAACACAGTCGAACCAGGACACTTAAATAATTGTCAAAGCAAATAAAATCCTGAAAAATGACACAGAGTCAATGCAGAAGTAATCTCTCTGGAAGCTTGTCTCCCTCGCATTATTGTAGGAAATTAAAAAAAAAAGGACAGCATCATAGAATGTTCCATTTACAAACCCAGATGAGTGTAATGAACTGTATGATTCAGGTAAATTATATATATATATTGTGAAATACATTGTGATGTTGTTCTAGTTTTTACAGCTGGTTGGTTTCTTGCTGAGTGAACATATTTAATTGCATTGTGGTGATTGATAGACAAGCCCATTATGTAAGATATATTGCAATTTAATGAAAGACCATTAAAATTTACTCACCTTAACATACAATTGCTGGAATTCATCCAGGTTCAGTTTGCCGCTGGGGCAATCTTTCAGGAAACCTTTGTACCACTGTTTGAGCTCATGTTCATTAAATTCTGTGTTTTTCACCAGGTCCTCCATCACCTCAGGGGTTAACTTACTGTTCTGTTTCCCCATGATCTTTGTGGAAAAAGAGCAGAATGATGATACATTTATACCTGTTCGTGAATTACAATAAAAGGTCTTATAATAAATGATGTAACATGATGTTACAAGTTCCTAATGTTACACCCTCAAAACAAGGCATTTCAAAAAGAGAAGACTTTATTGGGATGAAGCAACAGTTAACCTCATAAGTACGTGGGGCTGTAAAGGATTATTTGACTCAAACCCAAACTGGCTGCTTACAGGACCCCTATATGAGTTTAAAAAAGAAGTGGCATAGTACTAAATATTTTATTCGTCAATTATAAATGAATTATAACTATGTAACACGATGTCCTGGTGGCAAATTAGTGGACTAAAAACAAAGTGATTGGTGTTATAACTTAAATAGGCCTACTGACCAGATGCACATTTCATAATTAATCAGTACCAGATGTGATTATACTCTATTTATGCTTCAGACATTATTTACACATTAGATTATGCAAGCACATTGAAATTCACAGATTGAATGACATACTGTCACATCTGTAAATGGTAGCTCTTTTTCTGAATGGAAGTTGAGTTCAATTTTCATTTATTTTTTATGGCAATTTAAGACTATTAACCATCCAAAGAAAATTGGAGGTGTATTGAAAATATCTGATTATATCACCATAGTGAAAATAAAAAATGATGATGATGATCAACTAGTAGCTCCATTCACCGATTCTTGTTTGGTGGTTTTCTGTTTTCTCCATATTTACATTTATATAAATATTATTTATATTTAAGGGAATACAGCTATTTTTAATGCAAATTACACCAATGACAACAACATGAGTGAAAAGTAAATCGTATAAATGTTTGCATTTTTCTACAGAACATTTCTGTTTGCTATGCAGACTTTTTTGCGTGTAAACAAGCTCGCATGGCCACCACAAGTTCATAAATACCACAATATCACACATTTGTTCAGTATCACAAGTTTCTTGGGGGCCTACAAGAACTAAACAGAGACACACAGAGAGAGAGAGCTTCACTCCCAACAAACATATACAACAAATATCTATCTGAACATAATACCAGGATAATATATATGCTACACTATTCCAATTGAAAAATGCTTATGCGTAAAATATAAAATATCTTAATGCACATAGATATGTCTGTTGTACTGATTAACACACACTGATTGCACTGATAGAAGGGGCCTGTCTTCATCCTCCTCACCATTTCATTTGGCTTGTTTGCTGTCTAACCTGCGCGCAATATTATGTAACAAGTGGAGCGCTGTAGCATTGCGCACACAGAGCAAAAGCAGCCAAAGCTTTGGTGATGTACAAAAAAATGGTTTATTTGATATAAGCAGAAATGGTCTTTCTAATCAGGTCTGCAACGGTAACTAAACCCTCAGGCTGTTATGTAAGACTGCTGAGAGCTCCTTCAGCCTCCAGGCGCTCGGTGAATGACCTTGAGAATAGAAACCATTAGGAGACACAGTGATGTATTGAATCCAACACCCCACATACACACACATAGACTGGGCTGATGAAATGAAAAAAAAAGATGGGTTGTTTAAAATAAGCGCACACTTTTGAGTCTTTGCGTCTTTTGACAAGGCGTAACAGTGTATTGCCTATAATTCCTCCATAGCTCCATGCATAGATTACGCGCTTCTCGTGTGGAAAGAACACATCGATCAAATGTGGGCATGTCAACATGAACATCATATATCACAGCTTCCATTTTAACATGTATTCGAATTGGTTTGAGATGTGCAACATCCCGCAAGAAAAATACGCAGTCACAGATGCGCTGGATGAGAATCACGAAATGTTCGGATGCTGTTGGTTCAGTCTGAGGAACTGCTTTTCTCAGGAACCGCATGAGATTAAACGCAAAACGAGCACAAACAGAATCCGACGCAAATCTGCAGTGCACACTCGAAGCAACCTTGTGTGTTTGATGTCTTGAGCTTTAAGTGAATCCCCCCCACCCCCCCAAAAAAGTAACATCCCGATCACATTATAAACACACACACACACACACACACACACATATATATATATATATATATATATATATATATATATATATATATATATATATATATATATATATATATATATAAATGCTGTGCGGAAAACAGGCCAGGCACCGCAGTCACAGTCTACATGTGAAAATTCTCACTCATTCACAGCCATGCACTCATTCATTCATTACTGCGTCTTAGAAAAAGGGTTCAAGACTAAACATTAGCAATTTGATCGTTTTGCCAGAATAAAAACCACACATTCCACACAAATCGAATGCCATCGGATCGATTTTCACATCTGCACGTCGTGTATAGAGACAAGCGCGTCTTACCTTCCAGTAAACTGGGATTGGGTTTAGTGGAAGTGAGCAGGCTACTGGTGCTACGCGATTCGCCCGGGACCTTTAAGATTTTGCCTGAGCACCTATGGCAGACTCCTCAGATTCGGCTTGTTTTAGTGAAACCGTTTCCCCAGAGCTTGTGGATGTTAAATTTCGAGGCGACAGATCCGTCTTCTCCAAACGCACACGCACACACACACACACACACACTGCGCTGGGCTACGCGACGCCACGCACGCGCCACGCACCGAGCATCACGAATTGAGCGGATACTGCGCTGCGTCTGCGAGCCTCGGCGTGTTCTCCGAGTTTGCGCAAACTGAACGTTCCCTTCTCTCAGGAGTCAATGCAAACACCACGTTAACCGTTATGTGGCCATACATGCTGTGTTGAGGTACGAGGTAGGAGGTTGCTTTGCGCAGGAGACAGATGGTAGTTCATGGCACATCACTTGCATGGGACCTTAATCACTGAAAGCAAAACAGTACCACTGACTGTCTAATACATGATTAATGAATAAACTGTTGCAAGGGGGGAAAGTATGCATCAATGGCTACAATGTGACGTCAGTTTACAGGGTATTTACAAGCAATTGGTTTTCAGTTTTAAAGATTCAGTGCCCATGATCATTTTAGATTCCTGGTCTTGTCTGACAGGAGTGGAGCTTATTCTCATTTTCTGTTCGTCTAGCCCATCTACAAACAAGGTGTGATATCCATACTGTGATATCCATACTGAGTTCATACTGATTGTAAGGAGTTTTTACATGAGTTATATCCTTTCTGGCAGCTCAAATCAATCTGGCCAATTTCTTCAGACTTCCCTTATAAACAATTAACAACTTCACTTATTTATACTTTTGTTTTTCACACCATTTTGTGTAAATTCTATGTGTGAATATCTCAAAAGGTCAACAATTTTTTGAATACTCAAACCAGCCCTTCAGGTTAGCACCATGTCTGAGCATTTTAGAAACCATTGACCTTCTGCCACAGTATGATACAGTTACAGACATCATGCCTTCCCCCTTGATAAAGCACGACTAAAGCTCTTGGCCTGTATCAGCATGATTTGCATTATGTTGCTGCCACATGATTGGCTAATTAGATAACGACTGTACTGTACATAACTACTGGAGGTAGTGGTAGCTCAGTGGTTAAGGTGCTGGGTTACTGATCAGAAGGTTAGGGATTTAAGCTCCGGTATTGCTAAGATGCCACCCTTGGGCCCTTGAGCAAGGTCCTTAACCCTCTGTCCTCCAGGGGCGCTGTATCATGGCTGACCCCAGCTTCCAAGCATGCTGGGATAGGGAAAGAAAGAATTTCACTGTGCTGTTATGTATATGTGACAATTAAAGGCTATTCTATTCTATTCTATTCTATTCTATTCTATTCTATTCTATTCTACATACATGGGCATCTTTACAGGTGTATACATAATAGGAACACCTGTATCCCCATTATTTCAATTATTATTCAATCAGTCATGGAGCAGCACAGTGCATTAAAATAAAGCATATATACATATCAAGAACACTAACATTTAATCAAAGTTTACAACAAACACCAAAATCCTTTTTAAAAATTGCCTTGTTTGAGTATTTCAGAAACTGTTGATTTTCTTTTATTTTCTTACACATCGATCTCTACAGTGGTGGACAAAAGCAAAAAAGATAAAGTGAATAGCAGTTAACTGAGCGGGAACAACTTGTTGTGATAGGTGAGGTCAGGGAAGAAAGGTTCTAGCTGCCAGGAAGGCTGCGGCAACTTAAAACTATTATTTTTCACTTTGCGCAACATATCGAGCATATGAAGAATGGAAAAACATTACTTTCCACTATTTCACTGTTCAGTTTTGCAAAGATTGTATCCACTGTAGTCACAAGGTTTGTAGAGAAACAGGAAATGCTTTTGAACTGTATGAAGTGAAACTTGGTGATGATAAAAATAGTTTCCAAGTTAATTTTGCTAATATAATGACATATCTGAAAGGTTGTGTTTCCTGTGCTACAAATACTTTGTTCATCATGGTCATTTTTATTATATTTACAATAACTGTTAATGTAGTAGTGTATTTGAAAAAAAAATACTTTTAGAAATTATGTTACTTAAATACACTGCTTTTTATTTGTTAACATGATGTGAAATTACAATTTTTGCTACTTTCTTAGCGATTAAACTGTATCTTTATATCTGTAACTGTAATAGAACAATGCGCACCATTCTTCCAAAATATAATTTGTTATTTGGTGCTTTAATAAAGTTGATGTTGGTCCATAATCTCACTTAGGCTCTCAGTTGGTTTAAGGTCTGCTGATATACAAGTTTTATAACCAGATGAATATGATCAGTCAGAATATCGGTCTGCCAATTTACAGTGAGCGTTCAGTTGTGCAAAAACTGATGTTTTTCTAAGATGAAAAGTGGCTGCAAGTAATGCCAGCAAAGAAAATATTAAATAGATTTGGATTAATCCTTATTATACCGCCTGAGATAAAGCTAAATGCAAAATTATACACGATTAATATAATAAAATTCTATTATAAAATATAATAAAACACTCATTGGTGTTACACTCACTGGTGTAAATCCTAAATAAGCTTTTTATATTTTTTTAAATAAATTATGCTTTTCAAACTTCTAACCAATATTTGTCCTTGTGTTTGTAACATTATTTCTGAGAAGTAAGCATTAGACTGAGAAAGCACTAGACCAGTGACCTGCTCACTGAAGGCACTGGGAAATGTGTTGCTGAATATCTCATGGCATGAGAAATACCCACAGGAGGATATGGATTGATAGGATGAATTAATACAGCAGAATCACACATTATCCATAATGGAGATGGCTAAACCACATTACCCACTTGTGACTGGTGACTTAATGGTTACAGAGACAGAACCACACTGTATTCAAAAGAAAGAACACTACTGAGTGTACACAAATTCTTATTATTTTCATAGCTGGAATTGGCAGTGGATTGGCAAAATTATAGGATATAAAATTTTAAGGCCATTATGTGTGATCACAAAAAAGCAATATTAAGACAATGAATAAACTGAGTGTTTACTAAACATTTTGTTCACAGAATCATTATTAAATCAAAATGTTTTGATCAGCAACTTGATTATTTCCTTATTAACTGTCTTACCCAGTTAAACCCCATATTTTATCAATCTATTAATCTTCTAATACTGATATCAAATGTTCATCTATACACATTTCCATATAAGATAGCAGAGGATAGTTTAGAGTTTGTATCATTAATGTTGTTTATGCATATTGCACTGACATATACTGTATATATGCTGACATATACCGTCCATATATCCGCATATATAGATACATAAGCTATAAAAGTAGATAGTGTATGTGTATATATGTATAGTATATGTGACTGTGAATAGACACAGCATTTAGATTTATTAGTTTTAGGCTCTTGGTGTTTAAACAGTCTGAAAAGAAGTTTGATAGGTGAAAAGGTAATATATGTACAATGTAATAACACAGTATGTTGAACTATAAAAGGGGACAACATTCAAACACAATGATTTTTTCATGTTTCCATGAGACAGCATTTTTTCACAAATAAAACAAGTTTCAAGTTTTTATTTTCTTTTTTACAAACCTATATGTGTAGGCAATAATCAAAGGAGTATACTTTCAAACTGGATATGTAGGACATTTAGCACAGGAATAGAAGAACACGGGATTATTGCTTAATTCATTGTACATTTTCAAAAAAGCAAAATAATTAATTGATATTGCATCACATTTCTTTTTTTATAAAGCCACAGTCATCCTTGTTGTTCATTTAGTTTCGTAAGCCTTACCTCCCAGATAATGTTTTATTATTGAGTTGTCTGAGACCATATTTAGTTATAGGCTCTTCCTCTGTGTGCATTTCCTCCTGCTTTTCTCTATAGTGTCTGTAGAATACTTGAATTACCCTGCTGCAGCATAGCACACAGACTGCAGACATCTCATTAGATTAATGTATTCAGCTGTTGGGTGGGGGGCAGCTCCTTTGCCATGGCTACACAAAGAGAGAGAGAGAGAGAGAGAGAGAGAGAGAGAGAGAGAGATGAATTACCATCTCACTCAGAGATTTCAGCATGATTCTGCATTAAACAGCCACCGCCCCAGACTCCTGTGAACATCAATTTATCTGGAAAATTTGTCCATGAAGAGGCTCAATGAAGAATGATATCTGGAATATCACAAGAGCAAATAAGGCCTACAGTTGTTCAATAGAGATACAGAAAGGTGCAGTGGCTAAACAGCATCCTCTTATCCTACATAGAGTAAATGAACTGAGTGCACAGTTTATCCCAGGTAGAGATGTCTTAAAAGACATCCTGGGAACAAATGTGTCTTCTCTGTAATCTACAAGCAACCATGTAATATCGTGCAGTAACAGCATGTGTGTTGGAGTGGGGGAAGAGGGATGCTTGACAGTGCCTTTAGGCTTCATTGTTGTCATGGCAACAGACCCACTGATTGTCGAGGCATCTTGAATTGTTGTAGTACTGAAATAAGGTCTACGATTGCGTATCAGTATTTACCATGCATGTCTCAGGAGTACTTTATATTTGAGAGAGGGAGCAAGAGAAAGAGACCACGCCCAAGATAGCGTCACATGTTTGTCCAGATTGAATAAAGTTTTCTTGTCTTGAATGCCAAAATGGCAGCCGGCAAAGCGTCCTTGGTGGCTATTAGTGTTCGGTGTATTTTAAAGAAAAAGCTCATCCCACAGACTTTAGCAGGTCCATACTTTAAAAATGCAACCAAAGGTACGGTAATTTGGTCGTTATACATTTCATGACAGTTATACGAAAGAGTTTTGTAACCTAGTTAGCTTACTAGCTTGCTAGCCAGCTGTGTATAACAGGGTTAGTGTATTTAACATCATCTGCATGTCTTTCTGTGTTTTCGTGGCTACACTCTGGAATCCTGTCGCTCTTGACTTATCGTGTCTACCTTTACACTGACAATTCTGTAATTCAGTAAATGGTTAGTTAATTAAGTGTATGGGAATCAGGGGAGAGCATTGACCCAACTCACTCTATATAACAGTACATGCTGTCTATAGGGCACACAACAATGACCTCTAAACCCAGTACAATCTAGTGTAGTATAGGATCAATAGAGATTTGGTTTAAAAGGTGTGCTGCAAGATTACGTCAGGAGCAGGCTTCAGACAAACCTGCCCTTCATCATAAATTACTACTATTGAGATTTTTTCAGCCTATCAATTTCTTTTCCAAATATTAAAGACAAAATGTTTAATTTTCCTGTGAACACACCACATGTACTTTATGTACTGTGTAATGTTTATCATTTCTTATTGCTGCTGGTCTCTGAGAGCTACAAAACAAAATCCATTGTATCACTACAATGACAATGAATTCTCTTTATCTTATACTACAAGTACACTAATGATAACTCTAATTGTGTATAACCACTTTGCACCTTGTGCATCTTAATCTGACTGAATTTTTAGAACATTACTATTGACTAGGTTGATTTAATTCACTTTAATAAATTAGTTTTATGTGTGTGTGTGTGTGTGTGTGTGTGTGTAGATAGATAGATAGATTGATTGATGGATTAGATAGATAGATAGATAGATAGATAGATAGATAGATAGATAGATATTGTTAGTTATAATTGGGCAGTTTTAAAACCGACTAATAAGATAAATAAAATTAACACTCGAGGAATTCTAATATTGCAAATAATTTTAGGTTGAATTTGTTTTAAGTTGATCTAGAGCCTTTATCTTTTTATTTTTATTTTTTCTCACTAGTTACTTATTTAAAATAAAAGCCTAATTTATTGGATTGTTCCTAACACTAAATCCAATTTGTTTTTCAGTATAGATTTCAGACTCTCTGCTATGTGTAATCTGTCTCTTCCTCAACCCTAGGATTTTCATCAAGTGTACTGTCTCACTCCATTGAAGACCCCATTGCAACAAACACTCCAAGCAGCAGTTTTAGCAGCCCGCTCGAACACTACAACAATCTCATTCAGCGTGGAGTACTACAAGATGACCAACAGCAAAGGGCTGTTCTGCAGGCGCTAGATATAATGCAGAAAAAGCTCAAAGGATACAGCAATAAACCTGAATCTTTTATATTAAGAGTAAGCAAATATATTATTGTAAGCCTGTTGTGGCAGCTATGGATTGTGCAGCAATTAAATGATTGAATGCTGGCAAGTAAAAGTGTAACATACACTAGTTATTGTTTTAAACAGTTTTCAGGGCTGACATGTTGTGTAATTGCTCTGAGCCTAGATTTCTTCAGCTTTGCTTGAACTGTTAAAAACGGCTAATTAATGAAAACCCATTTTAAATATTCATGAATTTTGTTCAGCTTATGAACCGCTAAAATGTTTTTGACTGATCACATTGTAATGTGTTTAATTTGTTTAGCTATTCTCCAGGCAAAAGCCACCAAAAGGTTGCTACATCTATGGTGATGTAGGTAAGTTTGAACTGTAGTCTTTTTACTCTACTGTACTAATATTTAGAAACCATATTCTTTATTTGAATCGAACCATTGATTGCTTTTATTGCAGGTACTGGCAAAACCATGGTCATGGACATGTTTTATGAGCATGTAGACATGACAAAGAAAAAAAGAGTTCACTTCCATGGCTTTATGTTAGATGTGCACAAAAGTAAGCGTTCCTCAATTTAAAAACCTGTCTTTTCTTTCTGCAATAATTAAAATAGGATCTAGTTTTGCTGTTGCATTAAGCCTTTTGGTGAATTGTACTATTTCAGTATTTCAGTTTTTATTTCACAGGAATCCATCGTCTTAAACAGAGCATGCCGAAGAGAAAGCCAGGGAAAATGGCAAAAGCCTATGATCCTATTGCACCAGTTGCAGAGGAAATAAGTGCGGAGGCTTCCTTGCTCTGCTTTGATGAGTTTCAGGTATACAAAATGTCTGATTTATTGATCTCCCCGAGCTTTCAAGCTAATACGTAATGGCAGCTGTATTCTTTGTGCAACTAATGTTATAGCTTTCGTGTTCTGTAATAATATCTAGCAAGCTTGATTGAATTTCTATATCAAATAGGTCACAGACATTGCAGATGCCATGATTCTCAAGCAGCTCTTTGAAAACCTCTTTCTCCATGGTGTTGTAGTTGTAGCCACTTCCAACAGACCTCCAGATGGTAAGAAGCAAAGCAAGGAACAAAGACTAAAATATTTATTCCTATACAAAGACATCAGAATTTGGCCTCACTTGCAGGTGTGTTCTTTAACTTTGTAAAATAATTTAGCAATTGCCACTGCTCACACACATCAAGAAAGCTTACAGGATTTTAACTTGTACTGAGTGCAAAGTCCTGTTTTACAGATTTGTACAAAAATGGATTACAGAGGGTGAACTTTGTGCCATTCATTGCTGTACTTAAAGTAAGTGTGCATCAGTGTTGTTTGTTGTTATTAATTCTAATAATACATTCGTATTCCTTCATGGTTGCTAAATCTGAATTGAAATATATGTACTTGACAAACTATTTAGCTTTCCATGATAAGAAGGAGTCAAAGCTAGCTCGTTCTTGGGTTGATTAAGTGAATGTCTGAATAGAATTGACTGTAGGTGTTTTTGAAGATTTTAGTAAATGTAACCATGGGTAATGCTATGTTTCATATATTCCAATAGGAGTATTGTAAAATACTTCGCCTTGACTCTGGAATTGATTACCGCAAAAGAAATCAACCTGCAGCTGGAAAGCTCTTTTACCTGTAAGAAACCAATTTATTTCATTTAATTTCAATGAATCTAATTCAGCAATTTAGGAATAATTCTTCAGTAACCCAAACTAATGTACTTTCACCTTCTGTGATTATTTATTTCTTTTAATTAGCTGCAGTGAAGACAATGTAGATGCAACCCTGGACAAGCTTTTTGATGAAATGGCATTCAAGCAGAATGACAGTAAGTTTCTGAATCCCCTCCATGGAATATCATATATTTCATATATTTTGTAAATCAGTAAAAGAACAGCCTTCAGGATATTTAGCTAAAATTTGACATTTCTCCAATTCAAAATATAAAGATTTCCCCAACAATCTGATTTTAAGACATTAATACCAGTTTAAAAAACAATTCTTAAAGGTAACATTTAAAGTCTGCCTAAAAGTGTATTCAATACGGTTTACATCAGCTGCCTTCAAGCAGAATTTATATTTGATTAAAAATGGCATAAATAAATTCTATAAAAAGGCGATTTGTTACTTACAATGCAATTTGTGCCAAATTAGCTCTATTTTTGAGCAGCTTATAAGATTAGATTTTGTTTGGGCTGAATTATATTAATCAATGGCATAGCCTTAAAAAGTAAAACGTGTCTAACTTCATAAAGCTGTAGGATACATTTTTAGAGTAACTGTTATTATAGGCATTTGACTAAGCTTGCATAAAGGAACTAATTGTGTATACCAAATTTGAGTTGGAAAAGAAAAAGCTTCAGTCTAGTGTAAAACAAAACAATGTAGCTCGCTGACCTTTCAGGTGGCACCATTTAAAGCAAGAATAACATTTTACAAGCAGTTGGAGTTGTAATGGCTTCTTACTACAGATAATTGCACCAAATGACATTAACTTGTCATTAAATAGCAAGGTAGTTAACAGTGTAGATACAACTTTCCAATAAATAACTTTCTAGCAAGAGTGAAACCTTTTAGGTTTATTTTAATAACTTAACTCTATAATAACTCTGTGTAACTTTGGTACAGAGATGAGTTTAGAAAAGATACTGTCATATCTGCAGCTCCTTGCCTACTGATAACAAACCATTTATAGCGTCCATAGAGCAAACAAGGGACAATGTGTTTTCATGATCAAACGGGTGGTTAGTATTTGTTGCAGTTATCATTTCTGGCCACTAGGTGTAATAATAAAGAGTGAGTCGAGTGAGGTTTTTTCATTGTTCATTGCAAGTACATGCATCAGGCTTAGAGTAGCACTAGAAGGGGCTAAGAGTACATTTTTTGCAGTTGTTAATGTTGCGATTTATAATAATAATAAAAACTTACCCTTGTAAACCCAGTGGTGGCTCAGTGGTTAAGTCTAAGGGTTACTAATCAGAGGGTTGGGGGGTTTAAGCCACTGCACTGCCAAGGCACTTAACAATTTCTGCTCTATGGGTGCTGGATCAAGGCTAAACCTATCCTGTGTCACCAGTCTACTAATAAGTTGAGATAGAAAGATTTGCTGTGCTGTATATGAAACAATTAAAAGTTGCTTTATTGTCCCCCTTATCAGCTTTTATTTGTCAAATAGCAGTAAGCGTAAGCCCAGTTCTAAGCAGAAGTGAAGTGTTTTTCAGACCGCTTTATTCAGTAATCAGTGTTGGTGGTTGATTTCATGTTTGAATACAATATGACAGATGTACTGTGTATGCATGTTCTATATACAACCTTTTTCTTCTCCAGTAACCCGTCCCAGATCTCTGAAGGTACACGGCAGGACAGTGACTCTGAACAAAGCCTGTGGGACCATTGCAGACTGCACATTTGAGGAGCTGTGTGATAGGGTGACTTTGCTGTCCTTGTTAATCCTGCTAACTGGGCATAAAAGCAAATTACTAAACCCTTTTTAAATATTTTCTTAGCCTTTGGGGGCCAGTGACTACTTGGAAATGTCAACGATATTTGACACAGTGTTTATTCGCAATATTCCTTTACTCACCTTGAATAAGAAGACCCAGGCTAGGCGCTTTATCACTCTCATTGATGCATTCTATGATCACAAGGTAAAAAGCCAAATCATCTGTCCTTTTATTTATTTTTTTCTCTCTAAATTATATTCTCAAACATTAAAAGCATTTAATAAATCTTTGTACAGGTGCGAGTGGTGTTACAAGCAGAGGTACCTTTAGAGGATCTGTTTGTGAATGAAGGACACCATGATGATGAGAGGAATATTTTAATAGATGACTTGGGTTTAAAAAGGGTAAGACTTTTTTTTGCAGCTTATAAACAGCTTAAAACAAAGAACTGAAGTTATGGCTGTATGCGCAGATATGAAGTTTGAAAAATGTAAGCAAAAGCAAACTGTTGTCCTTAAAGAAGGAATTTTCTACCCTCACTGTTTGGTTTTGGCTTTTTGTACACCACAGGATGCTGCTGGTTCACTGTCAATCTTCACCGGTGAGGAAGAGGTGTTTGCTTTCCAGCGTACAGTCTCGCGCCTCACAGAGATGCAGACAGAGGAGTATTGGACAGAAGGGGATCGAAGTTCTTCATAGCACTTGTCACTACCAACTCCAGATGTAATGGTTCTATATCACTTCTAAGCAGTCCAGAGTTCTCTGTTTTGCGAAAGCTTTGGATCATCGCTAATATTTAATTTATATTTTATTCTAAACTGTACAATACTTTACTCTGTCGCACTTTATTCTATATTTCTGCAGGCTGGTGAGGCATGTACATTTTAGTATGCCAAAGGAATGCATTCAGTTATGTGAATGCAGGTTTAACTTTTATTTATCAAATGAACAAAGGTTCACATCATTCAAGATAAAAGCAACGTCATACAGTATACTGTACATCCCATCTACACATTCACCAAACTGAAATGACTCATGTGCTTGTACTTTGTTTCTGTCAATTATATTTTAAAGGACTGTACCAGAGTCTGATTGCAAATAAGTTAATTATAAATTAATATTCTATGGAAATACCCATTTTTGATGTTATAAAGGTCATTAATCTAAATTTTGTCTTGGCCACACCATTAACTGTTTATTTTAATTTATTTTGTTAACAATATTTAAAATATCAACTGTAATTCATGCAAATTTGTATAAATAGCACAAACAATACCATGTTGTTATCCAAAGTAATAAGAAAAAGATAAAGAGGTGTACTGCACAATCCTTAATTTTGAGTTACTGACCATACTGAAAATAATCTTGACTTCCTGGCTTCTAATTTTAAGTGAAAAATAGTTTTTCGGTAAAACAGCATGACATGCTTTTGCGGACAAATGTGGAATCAAATATAAAATTTTACTAGCTAACTTTTAGTTCAACAGGCATTATTATTTAATTGTGACTGTGTTTTAAAGAACATTGATCAGATGGTTTGTGTCCTGATGAGAAGTACCGGTAACTTCTGCCAAACAAGATTTTGAAGTGTTTGGTATTGTGTAAATAAATTATGATTGCATTTAATTTGTACAGTATATGAAGAAAAATAAGTGTGTTGGGAAGTATGCAGCCAGTTCAACGGTTTTTTGGGTTTTTTGCTTGACCATGGCAGATGTATGTCTATTTATTTATCTAAACTAAAAATGTGTCAAATAAATTATACAGCAGGTTAATATTGTCATGAAATTGCCTTAACCAAGCGCAGCTTGTTTTTTATTTTGAATTAATGAATTGGATAAGAAAATTAGATCTCTGCAGTTGCAGATGGTATGCATAAGTGTGTTCTATGGTAAAGGGTTTATTAATAACACCAGGTTAGAAAACGAAACTGTATTTTGTGTATGCAAATCAGAAGAAAGAAGAGAAAGACCCTTTGAATTTTAATAAAAGTTTCAGTTTTACCAAATAAACAGTGGGAATTATTCAGCCAAAAATTGAAAAAACTTTCCCATTTTTAAAAATCTATCAGTGTTTTACCACTGTAACATTAGCACAGAAATCTTCAGAAGGCCAAATCTTAATCAGTTTATCTCAAGTTCTTAACCTGAGAATATCACAGCTTGCAGACTTTCACATACAGTTTCGAAATAGTTTAAGGTATACTAAAAAGCCCTTACAGTAAAATCTGATGTCATTATTTGTGTACAGTAGATAATAGATAAATAAAATAAATACGCAAATAATTATGCTGCCAACCCCCAAATCAGTCAATTTTTTATTTTTCTTTCAACATATAATTTATCTCAGGCACAGCTTTATCTTCTCATTTAGAATGTGTTACCAGTCTGTAAAGTATGTCAGCAGATGAAGAGATATAATCACACCTGCATTTTTTTAATGCATATTCAGCAAAACAGGTTTTACAGCATTACTGATGGTAAAAGCATTAAGAGTGTTAAGAAAAGGCATAATCACACTGCAATATCTCTCCACAGTGATAATACAGTGGAGATATATAGTGCAAATATGATTGACAGAAATAATTTCATTCTTTTTTCATCAATACTGACATAAATATTAATGTAATCCAGTATAATGTGCCACATCTCTCAAATAAAATAATTGTATTGAAGTGCAGTGCAGTGTGATTGTCAAAAATGATTTGTTTTATTACTTTTAGGATAATGTTTTATATTTAATTAAACGATTAGTTAAATAATCATGAATTTGAAAGGGAAATATGACATAAATTAAATACATTTATTTATACAAGTTAAGAAGTTTATTTGGTCAGAATTTTTTTCAGATAGTAATTGTTATAAAATGTATAGTAGCATATATGCAGGCAGAGGATTTTAGCAATAATAGAACAGTGAAATTTATTCTGGCTAACCTGTGTGGAAATATGAGGAACAGCGGGTGTCTTTAAATAATTACAATTTTAAGAATTGAGTACTTAGAATTCAGTTTCAGTAATACAGGGATTGTTGTGTAATTCACTTCAAGTCAGAACTTTGAACAAATCTAATTCTAGTTTTCTTCATTATTTTTTATTTTAATTACTAAGACTGAAGACATTGAAATTATGACAGAATAGATATGGAATTGTGTAGTCAACAAAACCATTTTAAATAACCCAGAATATGTTTTTCTTCATAATCTTGATTTGTACAGTAGTTGTAGAAGCAATAATAGGGATATTGACCCTTTTTTCTGCATAAGACAACTGATGGTCTAAAGCACAGTAACAAGGCAAGACACACCTGTGAACTGAAAAGCATTCCAGGTGACTACCTCATTAACCTGATGAGAGACTGCCATGAATGTGCCAAGTTTTTATAAATGTAGCTACTTTGGACAATCTAAAATATAAAACACATTCTGGGTTGTTTAACATTTTTTGTTTGTTTGTTTACTTCATAATTCCACAGTTTTGATGTCTTCATTATTAATGTACAAGGTTGAAAGTAATACAAATAAAGGAAAAACACTGAAGCATCCTTCAGGTATGTCCAAATGTTTGACTGGTACTGTATCCCTTATAAGCAAACTTGCAAGACAGTGGCAAGAAAAAACTTTTTTAGACATTAAGAAGAAGCTATGAGAGGAACCAGATAGGTGGCACCAGTTTGAGAACCTATAATTAATTTCCTTCTATTAAAGTGTATTATGTCGTCAAATAGGAAATTCATTATAGTTTGAACTTGAAGACAGTTTGTTTTACTGTGTCGAATCTTTATAAGTATTTGACTGCACAAATGTTCATTGCAACTGTAGTCCTAAACTATTTTAATGGTTTCTATTAGGTATCATCCACAGTAATGTCATGTATCTGTCCATGTGGGGGCATCCACATCCTTACAGATGGCTTATCATTTATTTTCTGAATAGTAAACATTACTGTTAATAATCAAATATTGTTATAAAATCATTGAAACTATGATTGTCAAAAATAAACTAAAACTGCCACGGTACTAAAGAGAGAGAGGTTACAGCGTCTCGTACGCTATTAGCTGTTGTGTAAATCAGCCAAACGCTTCGCACTTCGACATGATGACCCCCAAAAACTGCTGCAGAAGAAAATAAATAAACGTAAATAATCAAATCGCAGCTCTCGGTCTGTAACTGCAACAGTGTATCCCCCAGCCCACCTCCCCATGATCCACAAAACAACGCAGCAAGTCTGCTGGGTGAAGTTCTTTAAAAATGGCGCCTGCTCCTTTCTCCAGTTAACGAACTGGTGTCCTGCTTGACAACACGTGATGAGCCAATCAGATGGAAGTGACGTCAGTGGAGCTCGCACTGAGGGCGGGGCGTGAAAGGTCTGTCACTAATAGGATCCTTTGCTCAGGTACCCAGACTAGAACCCTGTGGGGGTTTTTTTTGCACATGCACCCTATATTTAATATAGATATGTTCTGTGATTGGAAGAATTCGATGTTACACTATCAAATCATTTACCTACAGTCCGCGTGAGAATATAGAGATTATTGTACGTTTAAGAACAACTTCGTTATGTGCAGAACATCAGAATGCGGTTTGAAGTAACAAATGGCGCTCTGTCACTCACTCACACACACACACACACACACACACACACACACACACGGCTTCTTTAAAAATTTAACCCAATCGAGGCTCTTGGGGCGGAGCTTAGTCTTCAATGGTTCCTTCTTGTTGCTGCAGAAGGACCGTGTGTGTGTGTGTGTGTGTGTGTGTGTGTGTGTGTGTGTGTGTGTGTGTGTGTGTGTGTGTGTGTGTGTGTGTGTGTGTGTGTGTGTGTGTGTGAGAGAGAGAGAGAGAGCGAGCGAGCGAGCGCGAGCAGCGCATTAACGAGACTCTGTAGTTGGATCGCCCAGGATGTGGGGCGCAGGGTCTCATTCTGCTCGGAACCCTGTTGATGGAAATACATTTTGGGGGAACGATCTGTCAGAAAGTCGGTCGTTGTTATTCGCTGAATGCGGACGTTAGAGGTGATTATGGCTTGATTAGTGTTTAAAACGTTGCAATTCATTCGCCCCCGCTTTTCGGGCTCCATGAAGCGGATTTCTCTTTTCATTCCGCCTGGATAGAGCAAAGCATTGAAACATAGTCAAGATGGCAGCTGTACTTAGAGATTATGTTACGAGTGCATTGGCTTGCTCGGGGTCTCTGCAGTGTTACTTTTGAATTGTGGCAGCTGATGTCAATGAAAACGTTATTCGTGTGCAATTCGCTCTCAGGCGCTCGCTGGGATTCTCGCTGCACCCTTGTGCTACTGCATAGAGCGCTTTTAACGTGGAATTGTGCAGAATGAAAAGCAGATCGCTCCATCTCTCAGCAGGACACGTGGAGATTAGTTAGAGGGTTGTGGGGAAGGTTTTTATATCCACTGGTGCAACAAAACTAACATACAAGCTAATGCACTGAAGTGCAACTTCTGCTTTGGTGATCCGTCCGGAGTTTGAAAATGAGCACGTCGTGCACCAGTTTTGGTTTCCTCCAAGAGCCAAACGCGAAGTTAGAAGCGTCCTGCGCGGAAATACTCGCTTAGAAATCCGTCCATTGATGGAATGCGGGACCGCGGCGGAACTGTGTCAAAGAACATAAGCGAACAAAGAGTTCACCGAAGGAAACATGGCACAGGCTAGTGGCGAGGAGAACCAACCTCCCACAGGAGACGTTGATATAGACCCGGACTTCGAGCCTCAGAAAAGGCCAAGGTCCTGCACATGGCCTTTGCCTCGACCGGAGAGCAGCACTGGGAAGCCCGAGCCGACTGAAGACATTATTCCCGAGGAGGAGGACGACGAGAGCGGTGCTGATGGCCGTGTGGACTCCACCAACAAACACACAGGAGCGCAAATAGGCTACACACGAGACAACCAAAACCAGTGTGATCCTCCTGGTCCAGCATTAAATACAACTGGTAATGACAAAGACAGTGATGGTTCTCGTTCTCCCAGCACCTCCCAGCCGCTGGCCTCTGCAGCGCCTGACTCGGGCATTACTACTCTTACACTCCAGCAGCCCAGGAAATCATCTGCACGCAGAAATGCATGGGGAAATTACTCCTATGCTGATTTAATCACCCAGGCCATCGAGAGCTCCCCAGAGAAAAGGCTGACTTTGGCCCAGATCTATGACTGGATGGTCAGATCTGTGCCATACTTCAAGGACAAAGGTGACAGCAACAGCTCTGCGGGCTGGAAGGTAGGTGGGCTGTACAGTACACCTCAATTATAGTAATTATAATCATAATCATCATCATAATATTTAGAAAATAGGCCTGGTGCCTGATTATCAACACAAAATATATAAAGTATCAGGTTGGCAAAGGGCACACATGAAAAATTGGTAATAGGGTTGTGGGCTTTGTTGATTAAATGGGTGATGTCAGGGATACGCCAACGGGTGTTCGAGTAACCAGAGATAAAATAGAGCAAGGTTGCAAATGATAAACCCTCCTTAGCCTACATTTCATTTTGATTGGACCAGTGAAACCAGTATCTCTCACCAGCATAAGAGGGAGTAAAGCATATAAATTAAAGCAGCAGATATGTGTGAAGAACAGGGGCATCAGTAAGTACAGCCAGTTGTTATGGGGAAAAGGGTATGATCTGCAAGATAAAGCATGTATCAACAGAGGGACTACAGCCTTGAAGCAAATGGATTTCTTTCCCTTGTTTGGGGTAATGCACTGAAAAAAAAGGATTTTGTGGTTATCAAAAAATACTCAATTCCCTGTCCTGAGTTCTTTCTCTCATAAAGATGATGCAGCTGCAGTATCAGATAATACTATGGTCAGATCGGTATAGTGTTTATTGGAGGTGAAAAGATTATACACATCATATATGATTATCCCCCTGTCGAATTGCACACCTTCCAAACTATTGGTTATGAATGTTACATTTTGTGCAACAAATTTGTATGGTGAATGGTGGTCTCTTTTTCTGCCTTCAGGGATTAGCCTAGTCTTGAAAAGCAGTTTTCTGCATAATGAAATGAAGTAAAGTGAATTTGCATGGCAAGACTGGATTTCAATATTGACCCAAACCCTTTGAAATCAGTGAAATCGAATAGGAAGTTGTGTATAATGACAGGTGAATGACACAAGCTGTGTATCTTTTGGCTCTGGTAAACATTGTAAAGAACTATGCCCCAAATACAAACTCATTATAAAATAATAATAATTTTCCTTATATTTTGTATAATACTGACCCAAAATGAACCAAGACAGTCAAAACAAAATGCTAGATTGCCCCAAATAAACAGTAATCAATAGTTATTATGAAAGAAGTAGAGATTCAGTGGAAATGAGTGTGCATGCAGGGTTAGGTTAAGCATGCCTCATCATCTTATGGCACACAGATTTTGCATCTGCTTGCACTGGAGCTAGGGAGAAAAAAATGAGCTTTATTTCAATACAGGATTTGATTGGCTGCTTGGTCCCCACCTCCACTTTCTATTGGCTTGTAGCTTGAGCATAAGAATCAATCAGCTGACTGGAAACTATGTAGGTCAGTGTGTAGCAGAATGTGAGGAGCTTGGTGTTTGACAGCTAGCTTTGTGCAGACTGGCAGTGTTCCAGTGCTCTTCTGAACAGGGACAAATGCATGGCTGAAGGGAGGGTGGGCATAGGAAGCATTGCACATTACAGATCATTATTAGCCATGTTGTTTGTGCTCTCAGAGTATTGCAGTATGAGAAACGCTTATTTGCACATGGGTTTTTCCTCTAGTAAATCTTGAAATTACATTGTTTTTTGTTGTTAATTCACCACACACTAATCTCTAATAATCATTTGTCAGTAAACAGTCAGCATTCAGCATAAATGCAAATATATGTGACTGTTGCATGGCTTAAGGAAGCAATTCAGTCTTCAGCCAATTTTTCTTGTCAGTTATTATTTTAACTATGGCTCTTGTATAAATATAATGTCCAGGAGTTTGTATTGTCATAAACATTTGTATTTTAATGTTAAAAAGGCTCAATTGCTGTATGTTGCAGTGATAATGTTGAATGTGTCTCAGATTTGCCCATTAATAATGCCTGAACCTCACCTTGGTAATGAAATATTTTATAAAATAAGCATTACATAAAGCAAATTGAATTGGTCAGGCTTATGAACTACAGAGCATGAGTTTAACTAAACAGTGTTATACAGTGCCAAATATAATGCCCTCAGATCTTCATTTAGTACAGCTAATGTAGACTATTCTTGCAAGAATAAGCCCTGCACACTTTTACTCAATATGTGTAATTCTTTTGTACATAAGTTGCTCTATATTGAATATTAATACAAGTATAAACTTCTTTCCACAGAACTCTATACGACACAACCTGTCTCTCCACAGTCGGTTTGTCAGAGTGCAAAATGAAGGAACAGGCAAGAGTTCATGGTGGATGGTCAATCCAGATGGTGGGAAAGGTGGCAAAGTACCTCGAAGACGTGCTGTTTCCATGGACAACAGCAACAAGCTAATAAAGAGTGCTCGTGGTCGTGCTGCAAAAAAGAAAGCTGCTCTCCAGGCTGCTCAGGATGGAAGCTCAGAGAGCACCTCCAGTCTGTCCAAATGGACTGGCAGTCCCACCTCCCGCAGCAGTGATGAGCTAGATGCCTGGACAGACTTCCGTTCCCGCACTAATTCCAATGCCAGCACCATAAGTGGCCGACTGTCTCCTATCTTGGCCAACTTGGAAGTGGATGAGCTTGCTGATGATGACTCTCCTCTCTCTCCCATGTTGTACTCAAGTCCCAGTAGCATGTCTCCTTCCACTGGCTTGACTGAGCTGCCGCGCCTTGCTGACCTTGCAGGTACTATGAATCTCAATGATGGCCTCTCGGACAACCTGATGGATGACTTGCTTGATAACATCAGTTTAACAGTGTCACAGTCTCCAGGCCAAGATGATAACAGTGCCAGTGAACAAGGAAGCCCCGTGTTTACCTTCAGCTGCTCTGGCAGCAGTCTTGGGGTTCCTAACTCCATGTTTAGCCCATTGTCTGTCACCAGCCTGCGCCAGTCCCCCATGCAAACCATTCAGGAGAACTCGCAGGCCACCTTTACTTGTGGTTCCCACTTTGGGAAGCAGAGTTTACAGGATATGCTGAGCTCTGAGCCTCATAACCACAGTGATGTCCTACTGACCCAGTCCGACCCACTGATGTCTCAAACCAGTGCCTCCATTTCCTCTCAGAACTCCCGTCGCAGTGGACAAGCTGGACCCGGGGGGCAAATGGGAGTCAAGAAGGTCTCATTGTCTGGATGGCGTGTGAACGGGGTCTTGGGGTCCACAAGTGAGTCAGACTACCAAATCCTAATCAAACCGAATCAACAGTCTCCATCCAGGAGCACATCTATGCAGCTAAGCTCATCTGATTCCTTATTGTCAGGTTTGAATGGTATCATGCCCTGTGTACAGTCATCAGCTCAGGATCGATTCTCCACTGATCTTGATCTTGAGGATTTCAGCGGTAACCTTGATTGTGACATGGACACCATAATGCGGAATGATCTGATGGATGCAGATGACCTGGAGTTCAGCTTTGATTCTCATCTCTTTTTCCATCAAAATGCGAATCTAAATTCAGGGAGTATGTCAAATACCAAACAAACCTCATCCCAAAGCTGGGTACCAAGCTGATCATTTCAGCACATGGAATGTAGTGATGGGGCAGAATAAAGCTTTATAAAGTGTCCCAACCTTTTAATTACTGTCCTACCTACAGGACATGTAAAATAATCTAAAGGTCAGATGTTTGACTTGCCTTTGATGAATTAATGGTTTGGGCAACACATGTTGTGCATTGAGATAAACATAGGCTTGTATAGGATGAATTTCATGAAACTGATATGAAGTTTGATGGTCTACAACGACTGAATAAAAAAAAAAAAGATAAACTGGAAAGGTTTTTGATGTTTTTTAGGTAATACAAATGAAGTCCCTTAATACCTTACTCATACAACTAGGATTAGACACGTATTTTACTGTTACGTTTAAATTATGTGTAACCGTAGTTTAGAAGGTGATTTTCATATTGCTGGTACTCGCATCGAAAGAAACATCTGAATTCTGCCAAACTAGTAATCATTTAATAGACCATTAGTTGGCCTGTTTACACCATAGACTGGAGAAGGGTACTTTTTTGTTTTCAGAGTTGACATGGGAATGTCTTATGCAGCCTTTATATTATTCTTGTACATCAGAAAAAGGGAAGAAAATGAATTGTATGATGTATTCATTACTCATTTCACGGAACAATGAAATAAGACCAGCTAATGAGCTATTAAAGGTGTTTAAAATCTTTTCCTTCTCTGCTGAAATGCATTAATGTTTTTTTTAAACTGTCAAGGGGTGCATTTTATTAAGTACTTGATCTTACCAACTGTTCTATCACCACCTTCCAGACTTCACCTTCCAGACTAAAATCTTACAGTAGTTTCCTGCGATGTGTAAACTACAATGTTTAGCATATTTATTCTAGAAGTAAGAGACTTCACAGATGGATACAGACTATTAGAACATGAATTGCCACTACATTTTGTGTATAGTTGGAAAACCACCATTTATAAGCTTTTAGGATTACAACGGCACACTTTTAGCATTTGTACATATCGGCACACTCCCTGGTGCTCAGAAGAGCATTGTTTTTGCTCTTATGGCAATATGCAGCAAGGATCTTGACTTTGCATGTGGGAAACAGACCCGTTTTAGTATTATACCTGCATTTAATGGAAGATAGTTTGCTTACATGGGACTGTATCATCTAGTTTGTTAAACATTAAAGCAAATTAGCTAACAGTGAGAATAATTACTGTTTTGTATGTTTATAAGTAGTGCCATTCCGAGACCCCTGTCACTTGGCAAACCTGCAAGTCTAGCTTTATCATGGTTGAATTCAATTTTTGTACTCACACCTGCTCAAGCACCAATGTGCAATATGTTTTGAATAATGTTGAGTTAGGGTGGTCTTCATTGTTTACATAAATCCATTGTGCTAATAAAACCAAGAGTATTGTACATTGCTGTCCTGATAATGGGATATTTATTTTAAAAAAAATGTGGAAAATGTATCCTGATTTCATGGTATTATTAAGGCATTAATAGGAAATGTGGTGGAATGCAAATAAGAAAAGTGAACAGTTTTATGTTTCACGTGCTCTATATACCATAACTAGCTATAATAAATCTATTTACCAACAAGAGAGTTGAGTGTTTGCTAGAATAGCAGTGAGCATTGGACAATTTAGGTAGTAGAATGGGATGGGCAAGTGCATGTAAATAAAGCTTTCCGCAGTATAATGATTGTCTTTGGTCTTTGTTGTCTTTTGGTAATTAAGGTGTTTGTTAATAAAGGAAAGCCTGTTTTCTTGTGGGGGTTTTAAAGTTCTACACCATGTCCTTATTAACCAGATTTAACTTTAAAATGGCTGTCCCACTAAATATCAAGCAGTGAAATTACTGGTTATATAGAAGCAAATATATGAACATTTTTCTTGTGTATGTCTCCACAATAATACATGCTTATATTCTTATCGCAAACACTCTTGTGACTTGTAAATCTCACTGAAATTACTTACATCTATTGTTTGATTTTTAATTAGCTCCACTGGCCAATATCAAGGGTGCTTAATAAAGGCTTTATAACCACAATGATCCCTATGATGCTATTTGTTTTATTTTGCTGACCATATATATATATATATATATATATATATATATATATATATATATATATATATATATATATATATATACTAGTTGATTTTGATATTTGTACACTAAACACAAACGTTTTTAGAGGGCAAATTGTAAAATAAAAAAAAGATGTTCCTTCTCAAATGATTCCCATGTCTGGGTTAAAGAAAATGAGATCAGAGAAAAGAAACGTGTTAGTCAGCTACCCTTAAGTAAGCAAATTGGTTCAGGGTGTTCCTTCCTTCCTTCTTTTAAGCCAGAGATCGTTTGCATCCATAGTGAAGTCTACATAAACAGTCTTTCACTCAAACACAGGAATACATACCTGACGGGAAGTTGTATTATTCAGAGGAGCTGAAATGTACACAATTTAAGCATTTTGGTGCTGTTTTAACCCTCTTGCTTTTGGTTCCTAGCAGATCCACCTGACTAGTTCAAATAGATTGAACCAATCTACAACGTTCATGACAAACATGCAAAGTCTCTCCTCTGGTACAGCAATCTTGATAGAATATGATTTTAAAAGCCACAATCCACTATGGGGAAGCAACCATTAAAACACTACAGCAAAACTATTAAGATCTTCATTAGTAAAAGTGCACTCTGTTTGTGATATCTTCACCCAAGACATGTGATACCTTACAAGTGGTTGGGCCATATGTGAATTATTATTAGACTTGTTACAGCACATGTGGGATGACCTGTATTAGTGTAATAAATTCTATTGGATTAAAACCTTGGCAAAAACAGACATTCATCAAATAGTGCAAAGATGGAAGGGTAAAAAGCTATCTGGTCTTCTTTTCAGAACCCTGTCAGGACCCACTAAAGTCATTCACCATTAATTTAATATCAGACACAGATGAAGATATTCCAAAGACATCAGGAAAAACAATGGTTGAATGGATGAAATCCATGGTTCGATAAAATGGCTCCTCAGTATTCAGAAGCTTTTGACAAATCAAAATCCTACCCCTTTTTTAATCCACAGCAATGACTTTTGTAGGAGGCCAGACCAAAGTGCATTTGCCCCTCTGAATGATTATTAATTGAGTTTGTTTTATTTTGATGCCTTGACTAAAATGTCAGTAACTTACCAACAGTTATGTATCAGCAACTGTTCCTCAACATAAATAGGTAGACAATCAGTTGAAGTATTTTACACATTTTAAGTTTTTGTTTTAAAATATAGTTATTTGTTTGCCTATTTGGTTTTGTGAAGATGTCAATGTTTCCAAATATTAATTATCCATATATTAATCTATTCATTTTTATTTTTATTATTTTTATTCTGCATGAAAATAATACTTTACTTAATACTTTACAAATTACACATATAACCACTTGCAAACAATGTTTATCACAGTCAGACCAAATGTAATAAATACTAATGTAAGTGGCTTAGAGATGTTTAATTTGTGTGCGCCCAGGAATTGTGGAACTACATTTTGGCAAGCTGGAATCACACAGGTCATCTGGACTTTTACTCTGGACACAGGCCTGGGTCTTATTTGCTTTTTCAACTGCAGCTGTAATCATTTTTTTTTTTTTTTTTTGCAGTGCAGTAAATATTTGACTAGTGGTTAAGGAGACATACTTCTGCAAAGAGCTGAGGACTACAATCATTTTCATCTTTCCTACTTTTAGGTGTATGCTGTTTCTACCACAACCCCTACCGGGAAATCGGAAGGAAAATAAATGAATGAATGACACACAAATCACTAGCTCATAAATACGGTTTTGTTGCACTTTGCTTTTTAACGCACATGTGGATTTGACAATCCTACTGATAAGAAAAATGCGTTTCCCCTCCTAGTAACAGTAGGTATAAAATGTTCTATATGTCCTTGTGCACTGATTGGTCAGTGCCACAGTGGTGAGATCTGATTGGATGTAAGCACTTTTGCTGTGAACCAATCAGCTGGTCTGTATCCAAGTGAAATTGGGCTTTGGAGCTATTTAAGGGCACATTGGAGGGAACATGTCTGATATTTGATTAAAATTCTAATATTTAAATGATTATTCTGAAGGTTTTTATACTATAGTATCTATCACTAAGTCAACAAGTTGAAAAGAATGCATTAACTGATTGATTTGAATAATAATAATAATTATAATAATGATAATAAAACTGTCAGCTAGTTTACATTAGTAAATAATTGATACTGATAAATGAAATAAGATACACGCAAACTACTTTATGCCTACATGGACTAGTGACCTATTTATTTATTTTTTGCCACTATGCTGACTAATACTTTTATGGACTCCATACTGGTTATACTGTATGTTATGTATTTGTTATTATTGTGTTTTTGCACTAAATGTCGCACATATGCTCTTTATGCCATGTCCTAGTAAGTTTTGTATAGATGTGTGTTACTTTTGTGTTAATATGTGTCGCACTTTGGTCCTGGGGGAACGTTGCTTCGTTTCACTGTGTATCTACTGTAATTAAAATAAAAAGCTACTTTACTTCACTTGATAAATTTACACTTAATTCAAAGTTAATTAGGTGGATGTAAATGTATTTATATTTTTTATTTTATTTTTATTTATGTATTATTTTCTTGTATACCTGGTAAACATAAGCATTACATATTTCTCTACTGCAACCATTAAAGACATATTCTATAAAGAAAAAAGATAACAATACTAAAAACAATAATAACAACAACAATATCTTACATGCAATATTAAATAATAGATACAAATTCATATAAAATAAACGTAAGACTTCCTAATTCCGGTCCTCTTTAACTAAATGACGTGACGGAATGACATAATGCAGATCGATATGTTTCGATTGCCATCTGCTGGCCAAAAGCAGCAAAGCAGTTCTTGTTTTATATTTTCTGATCCACAGGAGAAAACAGTAATTAAGTAATTAAATGCGTATTAATTATTTTACCTTCCCTATAATCTAATGACCGTAACAATTTATGTGGGAATTCTGTGGGGCTTATGTGTTTTGCCGTTTGGGGGAATTTCCATGTAATTTGTTCAACGTTAAACTACTCTTACAAATATTGGCCATTTATAAATATATATAGAAGAAAAGTGTGCAGGAAGGGTGGAGTGGGTGGAGAAGAGTGGGAGGAGTGATTTGTGATAGAAGGGTATCTGCAAGAGTGAAAGGAAAGTTTATAGGACTGTCGTGAGACCTGCAATGTTGTATGGTTTCGAGACAGTAGCGTTGACTAAAAGACCTTAACTAGTGTTGACTGATGAGGAGAATGTGGATGGAGCATTTTGAGCAGCTGATGAAAGGAAAATGATAGAGAAAAGGGTGGATGATGTGGAGATGGTGAAGCAGGAAGTGGGTATGATTAGTAAGGAGGAAGTGAGAGCAGCGATTAAGAGGATGAAGAGTGGAAAGTTGGTTGGACCAGAGGACATACCGGTAGAAGCATGGCGATGTTGAGAGATGGAGAGATGACAGTGGAGTTTTTAACCAGGTTGTTCAACAAGATTTTGGAAGGTGGGAGGATGCCTCAGGAATGGAGGAGTGTGCTGGTACCAATCATTAAGAATAAGGGCGATGTGCAGACCTGCAGTAACTACAGGGAAATAAAGTTGATCAGTCACACCATGAAGTTATGAGAAAGAGTAGTGGAAGCCAGGCTGAGAGAAGAGGTGACCATCTGTGAGCAGCAGTATGGTTTTATGCCGAGGAAGAGCAGTACAGATGCAATATTTGCTTTGAGAATGTTGATGGATAAGTATATAGAAGGTCAGAAGGAGTTGCATTGTGTGTTTGTGGTTTTAGAGAAAGCGTATGACAGGTTGCCAAAAGAGGAGTTGTGGTATTGTATGAGGAAGTCAGGTGTGTCAGAGAAGTATGTAAGGACATGTATGAGGACAGTGTGACAGCAGTTAAGTGTGCAGTAGGAACAACAGACTGGTTCAAGGTGAAGGTTGGACTGCATCAAGGATTCGCTCTAAACCTTTTCTTGTTTGCAGTGGTGATAGACAGGTTGATGGGCGAGGTCAGACAGAAGTTTCCCTGGACTATGATGTTTCCAGATGATATTGTGATTTGTGGTGAGAGTAGGAAGCAGGTTGAGAAGAGCCTGGAGGGTGGAGGAACATGCTGACAAAAGGGTAATGAAAGTCATTAGGAGTAAGACAGAGTACGTGTGTGAATGAGAGGGAGGGCAGTGGAGTGGTGCGGTTACAGGGAAAAGAGGTGGTGAAGGTGGAGGAGTTCAGGTACCTGGGGTCAACAGTGCAAAGTAATGAAGAGTGTGTCAGAGAAGTGAAGAAAAGAGTGCAGGCAGGGTGGAGTGGGTAGAGAAGAGTGGCAGGAGTAATTTGTGATAGTAGGGTATCTGCAAGAGTGAAAGGGAAAGTTTATAGGACTGTGGTGAGACCTGCAATGTTGTATGGTTGAGAGACAGTGGCATTGACTAAAAGACCTTAACTAGTGTTGACTGATGAGGAGAATGTGGATGGAGCATTTTGAGCAGCTGATGAAAGGAAAATGATAGAGAAAAGGGTGGATGATGTGAAGATGGTGAAGCAGGAAGTGGGTAGGATTAGTAAGGAGGAAGTGAGAGCAGCGATTAAGAGGATGAAGAGTGGAAAGTTGGTTGGACCAGAGGACATACCGGTAGAAGCATGGCGATGTTTAGGAGAGATGACAGTGGAGTTTTTAACCAGATTGTTCAACAAGATTTTGGAAGGTGAGAGGATGCCTGAGGAATGAATGAGTGTGCTGGTACCAATCATTAAGAATAAGGGCGATGTGCAGACCTGCAGTAACTACAGGGAAATAAATTTGATCAGTCACACCATGAAGTTATGAGAAAGAGTAGTGGAAGCCAGGCTGAGAGAAGAGGTGACCATCTGTGAGCAACCGTATGGTTTTATGCCGAGGAAAAGCAGTACAGATGCAATATTTGCTTTGAGAATGTTGATGGATAAGTATATAGAAGGTCAGAAGGAGTTGCATTGTGTGTTTGTGGATTTAGAGAAAGCGTATGACAGGTTGCCGAAAGAGGAGTTGTGGTATTGTATGAGGAAGTCAGGTGTGTCAGAGAAGTATGTAAGGACATGTATGAGGACACTGTGACAGCAGTTAAGTGTGCAGTAGGAACAACAGACTGGTTCAAGGTGAAGGTTGGACTGCATCAAGGATTCGCTCTAAACCCTTTCTTGTTTGCAGTGGTGATGGACAGGTTGATGGGCGAGGTCAGACAGAAGTTTCCCTGGACTATGATGTTTCCAGATGATATTGTGATTTGTGGTGAGAGTAGGAAGCAGGTCGAGAAGAGCCTGGAGGGGTGGAGGAACATGCTGATAAAAGGGTAATGAAAGTCATTAGGAGTAAGACAGAGTACGTGTGTGAATGAAAGGGAGGGCAGTGGAGTGGTGCGGTTACAGGGAAAAGAGGTGGTGAAGGTGGAGGAGTTCAGGTACCTGGGGTCAACAGTGCAAAGTAATGGAGAGTGTGTTAGAGAAGGGAAGAAAAGAGTGCAGGCAGGGTGGAATGGGTGGAGAAGAGTGGCAGGAGTAATTTGTGATAGTAGGGTATCTGCAAGAGTGAAAGGGAAAGTTTATAGGACTGTGGTGAGACCTGCAATGTTGTATGGTTGAGAGACAGTGGCATTGACTAAAAGACAGTAGGTGGAGCTGGAGGTAGCAGAGCTAAAGATGTTGAGGTTTTCATTGGGAGTGATGAGGATGGACAGGATTAGAAACAGTTTATTAGAGGGACAGCTTTGGGGACAAAAAAGCCTGATTGAGATGGTTTGGACATGTGCAAAGGAGGGACATGGGGTATATCGTTAGGAGAATGCTGAGAATGGAGCCACCAGGAAGGAGGAAAAGAGGAACACCTAGGAGGAGGTTCATGGATGTGGTGAGGGAAGACATGCAGGTAGTTGGGTTGAAAGAGGCAGATTTAGAGGACTGGGGGGTATGGAGACGGATGATCTGCTGTGGCCTGAAAAAAGGAGGAGAAAAGGGGTCAGGGAAAGTTGACTAATATTTTGTGCATTTTTATAATGCAATTATTTATTTCCTTAAAAAAAGGTTAAATCAGTTAATGAACCTATTGATTTATTCTATAAATAAGATTTACATCATGTATCATCATGATATCAAATTTATTTATCAGAACCATATTATACATTAAATTCTACATTTGGAATGTAGCTCTATTAAAACAATTTTGTATTATTTTAGTTTTAGTGTAAGAATTGTTAGTGGATACAAAAGAAAGATTATTTCTCTAATAACATTCATGGACACAGACGAGCTCTCCTTTTTCAAACTTTCAAACATTATTTTCTCTGCACACTCCCCAGAGCCCCTGCTTGCTCGCCTCCTTCCTTCAAAATCCAAGTCCATCCAGAAATACATTATTTTCAGTGTCAAAATACAAGATAAATTATTTCCTAAATGTAAAGCATTCTTTAAATTCAATCCACATACATTTTCACTCTTATTTTAGTACCCACACTAATCACAGAGGGTTGTCTCCATCCTATATACCTTAAATTTATTTTATTTCCCCATTAAATCTTATTTAACTTTAATATTCACTGATATTTTATTTCTACCGATATAAATATAATATTGGAAGGCTTTTGCCCACCTATTAGCTTTCCATGTTGTTTATTTAGAGAGCATGGTTTCCTCAGAACTTACTAAAACTTATCTTAGCTCTAATGTTGAACTTATGTTTATTGACAGTTGAGAAGGATGAGAAATCATTCACTCAGTATGATCTAGATCCAATGAGCAACTTCAACTTCTTTTGTGCACAAGCTGCAGTGAAGCTGCAGTGAAGCAATTTGCAGCAGATTGACACTCCCTAGGAACCTGGCAGCATAGAGCTTGTAGGACAACCTCAGCTGCTCAGAGACATGCTCACCCAGGACAGTGTGTTTGGTTATATTTGGTGTTACAGAAACTCTGATTTAAACTGGTAAATCATGGAATGAGCAACAATTCTGATGAGAAGTCTTTCAGCGTCCTTTTGCTTCAGCTAATTTTGATAGAGGTGACTGGGCTGTCTAGGTTACAAAAATAGAACTGGCGCAATAGTGTAGGCATTCACTCAGATGCGGAATGACTGGAAGTACGAGTGAGAGTATAATTAGCCCTGCATGGTTGAGAGGAGTGTGGTTTAATATTATAGTGATTCCATTATATAGAGTATAGAGGCTAATGGGGCAATGCTGGCAGTTTCTCTGCTTCTTGCTGAAATTCAAAGTTTCTGGTTCTCTACTGTCTTGGAAATTACAATACTAGATTCTGAAAATGTAGTATTTATATTGATTGTCAACCTTATATTTCCTCACAAGCTCCACCCCTGCTGCATTTGCACTGAAAGGAAAGCACTACCTACCTCTTTTGAGCTTATCCACGTAGTTGTGTGATTAAAAAATGATCAAGGTAATTGATTCCACAGCCAATTCCACTCTCTCTTGGATTCCTGGCTATTGATGGCTGTGGCATCATCAGGGTTCAAAGCTACAATCTCTGGATGACAGGGTGAACGCTTTTCTGTTGTGGAAAACATGAATGACATGGAAAATGTCAACAGAAACTTGAGGAGATGTGCAGCCAACAATAACATTCAGCAGAGGGACTTCTCACTGCTGGAACTGGCAGTCTTTAAAGAACCCTGGGCAAGGAAACAGAAGTATGAGGCTTTGCTGGCAGACAACCAACACAACGAAGCTGTGTGTCCCCTCTAGGAACCATTAAGGTTGACATAAAGGCATAGCAGCTAGACACTTTTCTTATTAACTGTTGTGGTACTATTACTAATTCAGTTAGATCTTTTCATATACTTGATTGTTTTCTGTCATTTATATTCATTCTTCTTTAACACGATTGTCAGTAGGATGGTATTGCATACATGTCCTATTCTGTTTGTTTATCTGGAGCAGCTGCTCAGGCTGTTGGAGAGCGCAACAAGGACATACCTGATTAGAGTAGGATAAACAGGGAAATGAGTGTGTGATGTCAGGACACACTCAGCATGACACATCCCTCCCTACAGGTACACCACACACTGATGTACTGTGCAGACTCATCAGATAACACTGCTCGATGCAGGAGGCTGGGAAATGTGCCTGGCTTTCAAGCAAGGAGTGGTCTATAGTGCAGTCAAGAAGCATGCAGTCTTTAGCCTGAATGTCATGCTTTCTTGGATATTAATTGTTACAAAGGGGAATGTTATTGATGTTAATGAAACTGAAAAGATGTTTGAGGTTGTGCATTTTATGGCACCTACTAAAACTGCAAGAATTTCAGAGGTGTGTGCCAGCTCCATCCTGAATACACAAAATGGATAAAGTATAGAGCTAACCATCCAACATTGTCTAAATGTTTTCCTTCACGTACTTAGATTGTCATTTATTTTTTCCATCGTTTTAAATATCGCCTGGCTTGGAGTGTGCATTCGAACAAATCCTAAAAGTGTTCAGTGGACTTTGCAAACTCTATTCTTATGGATCTTATGTTGTACACGTAAATGTTCGGGCCAAATTAGTTTCTTATAACCAGAGTATGCAAAGACAATACAATAGCATTCATTCAACATTGTGGCAACAGTTTTTGGAAGAACCACTTGTCCATTTGTTGGTCAGGTGTCCACATGCTTTTGATCATAGTGTAAAAGATCACCTGGTGACCACACATATTGCTGCAATTATGATCTCTCTCTCTCTCTCTCTCTCTCTCTCTCTCACACACACACACACACTATATATATATATATATATATATATATATATATATATATATATATATATATATATATATATATATATATATTCTTTCAAGAGTTAAAAGTTCAAATAATACATTTTGAATGTTTACTTTTTTTTTTTTAGAAATAAATGTACATACATTTGACCTAGGAAAGTGTAACATTGTAAAGGGAACAAGAAACAAATTTATTATAGAAATAAAGCTCCATCAAATTACATTGGAAAAAAGAAATGCATCCAAAACTCGATGTTAATTAGATAAGTGAGAGGTAGAACTCTACTGAACATCTGAACTGAACAGGACTGGTTTAACTCTATTGGTGGTAATTCATAGAACTTGCAGTGCCTGTTTTGGTGACCACAAACAAGATGTTATACAATTCCGATTCTAGCACCTTAGATAACAATAAAATCATGCATTAATTCATGTTATATGCATTTTTTTTTGCAATTTAAGCTAAATTCCTACATATGAGCAAAAGCTTGGTATAAAACTATTTTATCGGTCATATAAGCATCCTATCTCATCTGTGCACTGTATTTCTGATCAATGTACCACAGGCACTTATTAAATGAAGTGGCAACACATTTGCCATGAGTTTTGCTGAATTCGGCTTCATCCTTATCCACCTTGTATAAACTGAACACATTGTGTAATGTCATTATCAAACCATCATTAAAACACTTTTTGGTCAAATTATAAAAATAATTTGTTCCATTGCTATCAATATCAGCACAAGCAGTCCAGATGAGGTATGTTTCAGCTTTTCCTTAACTCTGTGGGGTAAGCCCTGTTGTATAGAGGTATGACACTGTGCCTGCCTGGATCTGAAAGGTCTGTCCCTGGATCTGAGTGCTGGAGATCTGCTCACTTGTCTGACTGATGGAGATTGGCTGGCCAGCTTGGCTGTTGATATGGATGGTACCTGTGTGACTCTGGTTGTGCTGCTCTCTTGGAGGTTCCTGTGTAGCAGAAAGCTGAGGCACAGCCTGCTGGATCACCTGCAGCTGCTGAAGAGGCCGTGAGCTAATTTGTAGCTGCTGTGCTGAACCGTGCTGAACCTGAAAGTGCTCCATTGCTTCTTTAGTCAGAGTGATAACATGCATCTGCTCAGCCTGCTCACTGCTCACCTCGCCTTCGACCACACTAATGGTCTGGATTTGTGTGCTGGGGTCTAGTTCGTCCTGAGTGACCAGAGCCAGGTTCTGGATATGCGCAGAAGGATGAGTGAGAAGAGTGAGGCTGGAATGGGTCTGACCTGCTGATGCCAACTCCTCAGCACCATTTTCAGCAGTTATGATACTAATACTGCCTGGCTTCTGGCCTGCCACTAGGTTAATATTGTCCACTTCACCGGTGACCACTAACTGAATCTCCTGTTCTGTGTGAGTGGGAATCTGGTACTGCTGCAGCTCCAGGACATTGTGCATCTTCTCATTCTCTGCCATGACCTCCACAGTGGTTGGCTGTGAGCCCTCCACAACTGGCCGCTCTTTATTGTGAGTTTTAGTGTGCGCTTTTAAATTGTCCAAACGGGTAAAAGAAAGACTACACACAGTGCACATGTAGGGCTTTTTCCCTGTGTGAGAGGCAACATGGCGTCTTCTGGCACTAGGATCAGAGAACGACTTGCTGCAGATGTTGCAAACATATGGCTTCTCTCCACTAAAGAACACAAGATTAAGAATAAGGAACATATCAGTATCATCACATGCTAATTTTGATGCTGTAGCTGATTCAGAGGTTTCAAAAGTCTAAACAGGATGGTCTACCTGTGAATTCTAATGTGCGTCTGCAGGGTGCTCTTGGCAGTAAAACACTTTCCACAAAACTCACATGTAAAAGGTTTCTCACCTAAAACAACACACAAACAATGACAGAAAGTAAAAAATATTTCTGGATTAAGTCAGTTTTTGGCCAGACAGTGGCCCATTAACTCAGTTTTGAGTTTTGAAAGAAAGATTCAGAGATATTAGAATTGATGCTGCAAGTAGCTTTTTGTCTGGGAGCTCAAATTGTGTATTCAATTAAATAATTCTGCTTATGGTTATGTAGTTTACAGTAAATCACAGTCATATTAGCCGAGATATTTGACTCGACTAAGAAGAGTGCAGTAAAGCATGTGTTACTCTGTGTATTTGAGACCTGTTGTCGCCTTACCTGTGTGTGTTCTCAGGTGCTTCTTTAGTTGTGCTGCATCCTTAAACCTGTGGTGACAATGTTCACATTCAGGTAGCGCTTTTCCGCTATGAATGCGGTAATGACTATTTAACTGCCTCTTCTGGCTATAGGTTTTTCCACACTGGTCACAACTAAAGATTTCTTTTCTGAGACAGAAGATAGAGATACACCAAAATATATGATACGACATTTAATGTAATGACTAGAAATAATGTATGGTTGATGAAAATTCCCAGCAGCTTTTCATACCTGCATGCAAGTTCATATGTTCCTGCAGGGAGTGCTTTGTGGACAAAGCTTTAGAGCAAATGTTGCATACAAATGGCTTCTCTCCAGTGTGCATACGCTGATGAACTAAAAGGGTGTGTTTCTGTGTAAAGCAGTTACCACAAACATGGCACCGGAAGGGTTTTTCTCCTGCACAAGAACCATTAAAAAAAATAGATATCACAGAAAGCTATTTTAAATATGCTTTACTGTTTTGACAGTATTTACAAATTCACCTGTATGGGTTCGCTGATGTATTTTTAAAAACAGATGGTTTTTAAAAACTTTGCCGCAGTCATCACAGCGTGGTACTGTAGCTGGGTATTTCCTCTTTCTGCCCCTCTTTCCTAGCATTCTTCCTTCACTAATTTCATTTCCAAGCCTGTAGCTTTTTAGTTTCACCGGCTGCCGTATTTGGCGCTTGCAATGCCGAGGTCTGTCCTCACTTGGGTCATAATCAGCATCGTCTGAGTCATTGGGAGGGGGATTAGAGTTGCATGTAGGTTCAGTGGAATCCACAGGTAAATCCAATGTAGTTGTATCCTGTTTCTCATTCATTTTTTTTTCATTTTCATTTGATTCCTGGGGCAGTAGTACCAAGTCTGGTCCCGAAGGGCTATTGTTTTTTCTGGGCCGCCCCCTTTTGCGCTTGGAAGGGATTTCATTTGTGCTTGTGTCACCATCACCTACTTCCGAGCAGACATTTGAAGCTGAGACTTTATTGCTTAACTGAAAATCCGCAGAGGCTTTGACTAACTCACTTATTTCCAGCAAGCGGGCGATGTCAAACAACTGTCCAGCGCTGCTCTCTTCCACTGACACACTGGCACTGTAGATAAACTCGAGCACAGATTCAAAGGTCTTTGGTGCCATGCCATCCAGCGTATATATGGTTTGACAGGCCTGGTCTTCAGCAGTGAACATTAAGGAGAAATATTCGCTGCTCGCAGCCAGCAGTGCTTTATGTGCTTTAAAATGCACATCTTCAACAATGAGGGTTATATCACAAAGCATTTGTCTCTTCCTCAATGTGTCAAATTTATTAAGGATCGCATCCTTATGCGATTTGGAACAAAAGGTCAGTAAGCTGGAAGCGTGGGCCTGTGTTCGCTCTGACATTCTTTCTGCTTTGTGTGGCAACCTAGAAAAATGACAAGAAGGCATCATCACCCAGAGATATCTGTGTTATATGAGATATTTTCATTGTATGGTTGTCATCGGATTTTAATAGATGGACAGCATGGGCTTCACCCCATCCTTCAAATGACTGCACCAAATATTATAAAGGGAAAAAAATTTGTCCAAAGATCTGTTTTTTAAGATGCTCAAAATAAAAAAGGATCTACATTTCTGCATCTACAGAAAAATAAGTTTTTCAAAGGCTCGACTATCAGGAAATTAGATTTGTCCCAGGATCTCACCCACGTGAAATCAAAATGGGAAAAGAAAGCTTCATGGCAGGGTTCACAAACGTGCCTTTTCTAAAAATAAGTTCTAATAATAAGTTTCAACTTTTTAAATCATTGTTGATAATTATTATGAGAAATCATTAACATGATTAGTGTCTTCACATAGATGAATGTCATTATTAATAATAACATATAATAAAAGGTAAATTGAGCAAATTTGTTATTTCAGATCAAACTGAAAACTGTGTGTATCAAACTGGTAGCCAAGAAGTAGCTCTCAGTTTCAAAAAGGTTGGTGACCCCTGCTTTATGGTATCGATTCAAAATTTCTCTTCCTGGTCGGCCGTGACCAATGGGCGTGCCGCTTACATTCTTACGTCATCAGAATGGATATATCACAGCAAATGAATCCCGAAGGAAGGCGGACAAGACTTCTCAACCGATAATTATTTTATCGTGGCTCATTTATCGTGTATTCTGCACGTCTGGCAAAAATCGTATTATTCCCTTTCCCCTTGTTTCTAGGTGAGAATCCCGACTGAATGTTTAACACCATGTCGTCTCATGCAGCACTACATGTCGCGGACTGACTATTAAATGAGCGCCATATTAACATAGCCCAAAAAAAAAGGGGTCTTCTGTTTGGTCGTTATGTATCACAGAATACTGCGCCACAAACAGCAGCAGAACACATTGTACGTACATGTGCACCGGCCACTCGTGCGTTTCTCTTTGGCGCACATTAAGAACATGTGAAGGACATTGTTTTCAACCCTACATACAAAGCTTCCAGGACCTTACCTTCAACGGATCGCGTCAACAGCCGAAATATCGCGAGATATCCGGTTATTGGCTGCAAAAAACCGTGACTGGCGCCCTCTAGTGGCTATTTCCCGTTAAAATGTGCTCTGTAGGCACTTGATAAAATAGATAAGCTAAAACTTAAACTCAACTTAATAAAACCGACAAGCCGTTCTTATTTTCTCATGAAAGTCATGTTACTGCATCGTCACTGTTATTCATTTTCAAGCATGCAGTGTCACAATAAACAGACCAACGTGTTTACAATACAAAAGCGATAGATAGATAGATAGATAGATAGATAGATAGATAGATAGATAGATAGATAGATAGATAGATAGATAGATAGAATGGTTGATTGACTAATCATTCTAACACAACCCTAACCCTATGTGAATTGTACAGTGGAGACCTGGACCATCTTTGAGTGACAGGTGAAGGCCTACCTCTTCCTAAAACACTTCAACAGAGTTGTAGGCTGGTGTATCTTAAGTTGTAATCCAGCATTCCAGTGTAGATTTATTCATTGATAGAGACTCAAAGCACTTTTGTATGTCGCTCTGGACAAGGCCGTCTGCTAAATGCCGCAAATGTAAATGAGTTTATAGCCTTGTGTCTGCCCCCCACCATTTACATATACATTCACCAAACACCTGATTTGGACCTGAAACTCCTACTGATCCATGCAATTATATAATAAACCAATAATGGTAGCAGTGCAATAAATTCTTGCAGACACAGAGAAGCAGCTTTGGTTAAGGTTCTCACGTCCACCATGAGAATTGATGAAACTGAGCTCTCAGGAGATTAGATTTTTACATCTAGGTTAGATTATAGTAACACTTTACTGTCTGGATGTTTCTCTAAACTTTTTCATTTAAAGCCCCACAGTTATGGAACAGCCTTCCAATTAGTGTTCGGGACTCAGACACAGTCTCAGTGTTTAAGTCTAGGCTAAAACACATTTATTTACTCTAGTCTATTGTTAGTAGGTTTTTCATAGGCAATGTAGCAGATAAGGACAGATCCTGGATATAGAGTGTTTTGCTCAACTGGGCTATTTGAATGCTTTCGATATCTGGATGACTTCCATTGTTCAAAGCTCTTACAAATAAAAATGAATTGAATTGAATGAATCCATTTCTCCATATTCTAAAGCCGACTTCCCTCATAAATTTGAAAGAAGACGACGACAACTCAAACTGGCTTCACCAGATCTGAATACAGTGGAACACTTTCCACAGATTTGCAGAAATATCTATAAACTCACAAAGAAAAGGTCATACTTTTTTTTTTTTTTTACAGCTAAAATTCTACTAAGTAATGGCATAATTTCAACATTCACCGAAATGAATGGAGTTATTGTGCTCAGTGTACTGATTTCGTCTCAATGTGGATGTTTTTTATCCTATCTCTTCATTGATCATAGTGCCTTGTTATTTTTGGTTTTAGTATGTTGCATAACATACTGTTTTATCTGATATGTAAACTATAATATATTGTGAAACCTTTTCTCTGTGCAGTGTTAATGTTAAGGAGTGGGGCTCATGGAGCAGACAAGTTTGGCAGTCATTTTACTGTTGAAATGTAACTGTACAATGTGCAACTGTACCTAAAATTGACCTGAATTGGTCTCTAGCATTACTAACACAAACAAGAAAGATTGATCTTTGCTCTTTGAATTTAAATATCATTATCTTTGATTAAAAATTAACTTGTGTTGTAAAGTCACTTTAAAATGTATCAGAGGTTAACGTGTTCTAGTTTATGAGTCTGAAGGAGTCCACTAGGATTGAGTTGAGTTTGCCGGGGCTCATATACAAACAACTTGCTTCTTTTATTCATTGTATTCCTTCAGTTAAACTCCAGCATGAAGAAGGTAAAAGTTGTCGTAGTTGGAGCAGGAGTGGTTGGGATGTCTACAGCTGTGTGTATAGCTGAGGCTTTGCCCTTCTGCAGTGTCACTATCCTGGCTGAGAACTTCTCTCCAGACACCACCAGTGATGTAGCTGCTGGGATTCTTCTGCCATGGGAAATACCAGGTAAGGAATGTTTTTTCTTGTTTCTAGGTAAATGTCCAAAGCTATGCTCGGTAATGGACAATGTTGCACTCTGTGTGCACCAGGTATTCCTCTGGAACGTCAGCGGCGTTGGTTTCAAGGCACATTTGATCATTTACTGGCAATTACTGATTCACCACAGGCCTCAGAAGCAGGAGTACTCCAGAGCTTAGGGTTTGTATGGATATCATAAAAATATAATGTAGAATAATCTTACATTTCTTTCTATCATAGGTACAATTTTTATGTACTAATGATTATGTCCGTTAACATTTATAAATCTGAATCTTATCCAGATACCAAATATTCAAAGAGGTCCCTATTAAGACAAAACCGTACTGGGCAGATATAGTGTTTGGTTTTCGGACTATGACGGATCGTGAAATGAAGAGATTCCCCAATCATAAGTTTGGTCAAGCAATACTCACTCTTAAGTGTGAAGGCCTCAGATATCTGCCATGGCTGGAGAAGAGGTAAAAATATATATTTTTCCTGTTATTATTTAAAAAATATTAAAGGAAAGCTCATTGTACAAAGCAACAAAAGATGCTTTAGAAATTACATTTACTTAATTGGACTTTGGTGAATCTTTTTTTGTAGTATGTCTTTTTTTTTGACTGTTTTTGTTATCTTGTGGATTCTTGCAATTGTCTGATAAGCAAGTTGCAAACAGTCTGTTTTCAATAAAAGGTTGACAAAAGCAGGTGGTCAGATGAAACGAGAGAAAGTGACGGACCTTCAGCAGCTCGCCTATACCCATGATGTCATCGTCAACTGCTCAGGCCTAGGCTCCCGGTCTTTGGTGGAGATGAACAGATCCACCCTGTACGCGGACAAGTAATTCAAGTTCATGCTCCCTGGTTGAAGAATTTTATTCGTGATGGAGATGGAAATACCTACATCTACCCAGGCATTGACTATGTCACTCTGGGGGGAACTCAGCAGATGAATAATTGGAGCTTGGAGGTGGATAAGGATGACAGTAAGGGCATAATGGAGCGTTGTAGTGCATTATTTCCATCTCTAAGGAATGCTCAGGTGTTGGGAGAAAAGGTGGGACTGAGGCCTGGCCGGAGCAGCCCACGTATTGAGAGAGAATGGCTGCAAGTTCAGGGGCGACAAGTGCCACTGGTGCATAACTATGGCCATGGTTCCTGGGGCATCTCTTTGAGCTGGGGCACTGCACTGGAGGCCCTGGATTTGGTGAGGAAAAGTCTGCATGAGAAACCACCTCATGCCAGATTGTGAATGCACAGAATTCACATAAACATGATATCAGGGGAATACATTTTTATATATATAATATATATAGTCCCCTTTTAGCTGTAGTTGTCACACAAGGAAACATCATTTCATGTTTCCTAATGGCAAATAGCATTGATCATTGTTGTTGTTTCAATAATTCACAAATGTACTAGAATACTTATTAGATTAGCTTTAGTAATGTTCTGTGTGCTATTTGTTCTGCTAAAAATAGCTTCTGCCAGGAAAGATTTCAGCCAGTCTGTTTTTCTGCCTTTTCATTGTCTAAAGATTTTTTGTCACTGCCCATTATTTGTTTCAAAATATCTCATGATGTAAAATTTCTTAATTACTGTAGCTGTCTTTAAACAGACAAGTCACTAAAATGTCCTACTTTGAATGTTATGTATGTAGCCTTGACTAAATATTCAGTAAAATAATTTGCAAGACTCTTGTGGTATTACTACCAGTTATCAGAGTCTTCAGAGTCTACCAGTTATCAGCCTTTTTTTTTAGATAAAACGGAAAAAAATGCAACAACATAAGCAGGACAACTATCATATACTGTAAAAGAGAAGATTCATTCTGGTTAGGACCTGGCTGTAGGCTGCATTTGGACAAATGGACCAGACTTTGGACCCTTCCGTTTTACAGTGTTAATATGTTGCAGATCTGGTTAGATGAAAGTTGAAACAGCTTGGTAATATTTCTTATATTTCTGCATAAAAAAAGCTTGGTGATATTTAACACCACTAACACCATTATTCAAAGATTATAACTGCAGACACAAGATGCCAATCCTATTAAACAGTGAAAACTTGTGGGATTATTTTGGAGCAGGAAGTACAGGACACTAATGGATTCTTGTGCATTGTGTAAAAACTAAACACAAAAATTGCAACCGCAGAGCCTTACCAACAACTGGAAAATCAGTTTTTCCAAGTTTTTAATGAACATTTATTCACTAGTGATTGACTAAATTGTGTGTGAAGTCATTCTATTCATATATGCCATTAATATATAGTTTTTGCAAAAGCTGCAAAAATAGAAATAAAAGGAAATCCAATAACATTAAGGGCTCAATTTTGGCTCAACTGCCAAAGTGGGGCTTATTTTAATAAACTTTTTTTAATTAACTTTTTTTAAATTAACAATCCTTTTCTTGTCTGAATTACTCAACTTCACATTTAGATGTATAGCACTTTATCAATGGACTAAAAGGGACATGGCTCAATTTCTAGAAATGTAGTTGAACAAAAACAAACAGATGAACAAGAGAATAAAGCGGTCTCTAAGGAATCAAGTAGTAGTAACTTTAAGAATTTGCAGAAACATGGAAGCATGTTGGAGATAAGAGAACCAAGTCACTAAAATGTGACTAAAAATCTCCAGCCAAAGAAGATTTTTCTCAAGTTGAGTATGGAGATACAAATATTGCAAACATACAGACCAAAAGAGAGAGACAACAGGCTGCCTTAACATCTACAAGGAATGATGGTGTGTGCATGGAAAGTGGTAGTAGGTTATTGATCAGAAGGTCGGTGACATTTAATACAGCGCCAATCTGTGGTCAAATGATGCCACTGCATGTAAAATCAAGTACCTTGATTTTGCCATAAGAAAGCTCACCAATATTGAAAATGTTCGGTTGATACTTAGTTTGTAGGTATAATTTAAATGTATTAGGTCACATATTAACCAGCTCTTTTGATCTACTTTCTTAAATCATATTGGCTACAATCAGCATTTCAGTGCTTTATTTTTGTAGCTAACTCACATAGGTAAACCTTTATCACAAAAAGAAACTAATCACTTTATTTATAGCTAAATAAACCATAAGATATTATTGTTGTTTTTTTTTATTATCCTCTTCGAAAGAAGTCCATTTTATAATCTAAAACAAACATTGAAGCCTTTTGAGAGAATTAAACAGTATGTAATGACATCATGTATTCTTGAATACACCCTGTAACGATGGGAAAATTTTTAAGCTTGATTTAATTTTTTTGAGAAAATATATAGAAATAAAAAAAAGACCTGGACAACAGGCATATGAAGGAAAATAAATTCACCCTTGTCTTTAAAGAAAAATTATTCAGGTATATTTGAGTTTTGATATTTAAAAAAAATTATAAAATAAAAAAACTGTTCCTAAATTTCAGTAGCAAAATAGGGTGTGACCCCGGATTTCAGTTTACTACACAGAAAATGTATGCATTCATCTACTATGGTCTTCCATACTGGATGAAATTAAAAAAGTGTCTAAAACAACTAAACCAAACTGAAATAATTACTAAAGAGAAGTAAATTGTGCAGGACTTTACTGGAGCAGAAAACCACTGGCCTAGTCATTTCAAAATAAAGCCAAAATTTCAGGTATTTGTAATCACAATTTTCATTTTTCAAGGCAAAACTAAACACATTTTAAAACAAATGCAAATTCACAAATCATCATAGAGAGCTCCTATTTTATATTTACACTTGTAAAAGGCAGCAGTTTTTTTAATTTCACAATTAATCACAATCACATTCTAATTCACAAATAGCATGATTTAGAGATTTCAGAAATTTCCAGGATGCTGATTTTGTACTGGCTACAGTACACATTCTGAATAAATTGTATTCTATCTACTATTAAAAGATCTCAGAGCAAGCATGTATCATGTATTTCACAAAACTATTTCTCGAAACCTATTAAAATTTAAAACAAGTGCTGGGAAACATCACAATATCAGCAAAAAAATAAATCAGGTTTTTTTTTTTTTATACAAATTGTGATTAGAAGCAGCTGACTCAGTGTTAAAACATTGTACCGAATATGTAAAAATGGGTAAATGTTAATTCTATAAATAAATAAAAAGTATCACCCTGATCTTCATTTTACTAGTTTCAAATTAAATTCAGCGCTGCTGTTTTGCTAACAGTTTATTAGCAAATTATATCGTAATGTTTTTAGGTTCGTGGGTGTGTGTATACACAAAGAAACACCTAAAAACATTACGATATGTAGCACAATTTGCTAATATATTTGCACAATTTGCTAACACATACGTATATATATATATATATATATATATATATATATATATATATATATATATATATATATATATATATATATACATATATATGTATATATATATATATATATATATATATATATATATATATATATATATATATATATATATATATATATATACATATATATATATATATATATATATGACAAAAAAATCTTTTTAAAACAGTTGTTCAATCTTGCAATCAGTAACAGATTTCCTTCATGACAGTCATTAAAATCGTTCCTTCTTTCAGACATTTTGACATCAGCCTTTGTACATTTACAACCTTTATGGCAGTGGGTGATGCTCTGACCACAACATGAAGATCTGGAATCCAACATTACTCAATGGTTCACAGCTTTATACAAATCTCTGATAAACCTCTTAGTGGGATCTAAGGAATAAAATAAATTACAATCAGAATAATGAACATTTGAGTAAATTGCTCGATGTAAGATCACATCTATATTACACTCACTGCCATACGGTGCTGTTTGCGAAGCAGCTGGACTCTGGTCTGATCCATTGCTGTGGCAATATCCCCCAAAGGCTTATCTAAATCTTCAGAATATCTTTGAATTAGGGAGAATGGGACTTTGTATCGACCATGCTGAAAAGGAAGGTAAAATATAGATAGTGTAATTGCACACCGATTTAGGACAATCCAAATATTGTACACTCACCCATACATGTATACACAATAATTCTTTGTAAACATTATTGTAATCTATACCACAGTGCTGCTGAGTGGTTGATTAGTTGATTTTCTAAAGCAGCACAGATATTGTTATTAAGGCATATGGCAGTAAGGTTTAAATGAATGCTCTCATTCTAATACATTGTCATTTCTAGAGGAACAGCTCATTGTAGAGCCGGTTTTAAAAGTCTTCAGTCACAGCAGTTTGTAACAGCTAAAGGTAAAGCTGTAACCTTGTGTGTGTAGTTTCCTGATAGCAAGATGATAAAGGCTGGTAAAGGAATGGCTGCTTATATAAACAGTTGGTATACTGGAAGTGATAAAAAAAAACCTTATTTTCCCTACAATAGTGCATTACATGTTATAATGCTGCAAGGTTACTGTACACAGCAGACATGATTGTGTATTAACTTGGAAAACAAATAATGTCCATACGAGAGCAGCCCCGCTGTGGAAAAACATCAGTAATGAGATTGACCAGTGGAATCATGGATGATTGTACACAGTAGAAAACAAATATCAGTCAATAATCTTCTGTTACAGTAAGTGGTGATTAGGAGGCAGTAAATCAGTTTACAACTGGATGTTATGAAGAAGCTGCACTTTAATTAATTATGAAGCTGCATAATGTAACATCTGAATTAAGAAAATCATGTTTACTGTTTCATGATGCATGTTCTATTAACACAGAGGCAATATAAATGAACTAATTCCCACAACACCCTTTTAAATGTTGGTGTACATATAATAGACCATAAAACATGATTGATTTCTGGATTTTTTTAAATACCTTGTCAGAATAAGGCTCCTCTGTGAGGTCTATACCATCCAAACTTAACTTCTGTTCTACAAGTAACTCCAGATTAGTTGGTTGGGGATGCTGCACCTTCTTTCCAAGCCTGTGGATAAAAGGTTTGCTGGACTTGGGAAAATCAGAGGCCATGTCTGATTTGTGTGGAATTGTCGTGTTTGGGAACACGTGTTTGTTATCAGGGTTTGTTGTCTCTCTGTCAGTAAAAAGTGGATGAGGTTTAGGAGGAACAGGTGGTTTTATGCGAGGTGGGTGTAAAGAAGGATCAGGTGGGTATGTTTCAGCACTATCTATAGGCACCTCCTCACTCTCTACATCTGTGGAAGAGTCAACAGAAGGAAATGTCAGCTCATCTCCTGTTCCTAGCTCTTCAGATTCATCTTCATGTTTGGCCTCTAGAGCTTCATCTTGCTCGGCAGGGCTATACCTCTGCAGCAAAGCATCAGGTTTTATGGGTTGGGTTGGTGTCAAGTCTTCTGGGTTAGATGGCTCCTTCCTGTGGAGGATCTGATAATCCAATGAAAGAGAACGTTTCCACAAGCCTTGAGGTACAGGAATGCGAAGCAACTCATCATAGCTGTGACTGAGAGGCTTTATCCTGAGCAAGGAGCAAGTTGTTTCTAAATGAACATCTTTGATGGAGGTTATCTGAAAAGGTGTCAGGTGAGACTGTGGATCCTGCCTGCTGCTGGACTGGCTTAGAGGAGAAGTGGGATACTCAGGAGATGGCAGGTGACTGGATTCAAAGCCTGATGATGACCTGCTTAAATGAGATGTCTTTTTGCCTTTCCCTACAAAAAGAGCCATTCAAGAGCTTGTGACTTACAAAACAGGATAAACAATATTAAAATCAGTATGCAGAAGTGACTACTGGATGAAACAAATAGTACAGAGTTCTCCATGCAAACACAAACAGTTGACACAAGAGACAGCATGCCTTCACATATACTGCAGATGGCACAGAAATGAAAAGTGAATAGAAACAGGCAGAAATAAAAAAGCAGACAGTCCAGGCAAGTATGATACAGCTGTTTATTGTGTAGCCTCTATTATAACTGGTCATTGACAAACTAAGAAACCATATGTAGATGTATATTTCCCCAGTTATGCCATTTGCTCAGAGATGCATTTCAATATATACGTTGTCACACACCACAATTTTCTGGTCCAAGCTAATTTTGTAAATATATGAATTGTATACTTCTTATCACGTTGCATATAATAGAGGTTTTAGGCACATATGATACGGTGCAAATTATATTATTATATGTTTAATAGAAAAATATACAAAAGACAAACTAAACAATTTCAAAAGTACAAGCATTGAAAATATGCCACAAAGGTGCAATTGACATTTACAAGAGCATGTCAGAATCACTTTTGTATTATAGCACTAAATAAAAGCAAAACACTAAAATTATATACTCAAAATTTCACATTCTAACAATGTATACTGCCAGCTAAGCAGTTAACTACAACTTTATCACACTTTTAGCCAAAACACAAAACTGTTGTTGTTCACAGTCATAACAGAACAGAACAGACGAGACAGCAAACAGCAAGATAGATGCAAAGCCACCACTTCCGCGTACACGATGAACAAGATGAGACGGAATGTACTGGTCCTTTGAGTTTCTGATGGAAGATATGATTAACATGTCTGTGGATAATCACTATGCAGCAGGCAATGACTAGCAAAGAAACTGAAGGAGATAAAGAGGTCGGTCCTCGAAACAGAGGGGGAAAAAAGATGAGCAAGAGAAAGTGCAGAGATGGTGGCGAGATGAATGGCCAGTGTGCGTTTACAACAAACACTGTTCAGACATGGCAGTTTGTTTTGCTTGATGCTGGAGCATGCAGATAATGGCAGCCCACAGAGTAAATGAGTAGTGCAGCTGCAGAGAGTCACAGGTGAAGAAGGCTGTCATTACCATTCTCCAGATTCTCACTGCTCTCATAGCAACCAGAGTCGCGTGGAGAATCTCTTGAGGGAGTTGATAACTCAGGCTGAACCTTATCGTCTGGGTCTACTACAGAACCACTGGTCTCAGGGTCACTGTTAACTAGGATCACATACACAACAGAGAAAAATTAACATTCTAAAAATAGCATATTTTCTAAAAACTACTTTCACCTCTTTTAAAATATGAACACCATGGTGTGTGTGTGTGTGTGTGTGTGTGTGTGTGTGTGTATCTCTAGCTGCTAAACCACTCACTGTCATACTCCTGCAGCAACTCTACTGCAGTCAGCAACACTGCTCTGTGCTGTGGGTCTCTGATGTTCAGCTCATCCAGATCCTCCTCCTCAAGTAACTTAAACGTTTCCAGATCCTCATATCCATTAAACAGGAATGTGGGCATGTGTTCCTATAGAATCAGTGAGCAAAAGAAGATTAAAAAAAAACTTAACAGGAGCCTGTAATTGTCTAATTATAGTATTTCTTACTGGAAAACTGTCATTACTTTAAGGTTGATGCGCTCTAGAAGCTCCTCCACAGACGTGGGTTTGGGAGGTCGACTCTTCCTTCTCTTCCTGATGCTGGTTTTGGTCTTTTCAATTTCCTCACTCAGCACGTCCACATAGATGAACTTGAAGGTGCCCACTTTGTTATTCAAGAGGCCCATCCATGTACCCATTGGAGGCTTACTGATTATGTCTATAACATCCCCTTTCTGAAACAAAACATACAGTGAGGGCTTTAAGCATGTATACCATTATGTAACATAACATCAGTCAGATGTTTTTTTTTTTTTTACAAATTGTTTAATTATGTTGTGGATATAATTGACTTGTGGGTCACCTGATCTAGTCATGTGACTTAAGAAAACAAATGCAAATCAGTGGGCAATGAAAAGACAACTGAAACTTTATATACAACATACATGAAATATGTAATCATAAAATGTAACCCAATACCATATGAAATAGAAGTTTCATGTTTGATAGGTGTGGGCTGCTATTAAAATATATTGTGAAACAGGGAAGAAATCCATTATCTCTTTGATATCTGGGAAAATCTAGTAGTTTCGTTCAGCACGCGGTATGTTGTGCAAGCCATGCATTACAAACTTTTCACAACCAGCTGACACCTATAGGTCCTGTAAAACTAGTCATAATGTGATCTGGGATTCCTTTTTTTTGCAAATTGCAGTTAGCAATAAGGATTAAAAATCTATACCACAACACTAAAACTGGATTGATATGATGCTGAACCTGTTTTTTTTTATCAAGCTTTTATTTTGTCTGGTATTTTACATATTTTTTCTCTCTGTAACTGAATGTGTGCTATATGCATGTATGTCTTGTGATATCTTCTTTGGAATTAACCCTTGTGGCAGATTGTCTCCTGATATTTCACATGATTGCCTTGTGCATGTTAAACAAGTCATGCAATCTATAAATAGTTCAAAAAGACCTGAAGACAGACATATCTCGGCTGAAATGCATTAGTGCTGTTTGCCTGAACACTGACGTCCTGGTTTTCATTCTATGTCCAAAATATTTTCTAAATACTGCTCTGAAGAGCATCCACAATTCTTTAGAATTTTTTGTGCTTTACATTAATAAGACAATTTAGCAATACTAATTTCAAAACTCTCACCTTGAGTTTGAGGGAATCTGTGTCATAGGGACTGGGGATAAAGTCAGTGTGTACAAGGGCTCTGCCACAAAATGGCCCCCTGTAAGGCAACTCTTCGTCGTCACCATCTTCTGATTTCACACTCTCTCTGTTACTTGCAGAGGAGTCTGTAGTGCTTACCGTCTGACCACCTGCAAAAGCAAATGCATATCAGATGGAGTTTAGAATTGTGGTTCAATTAAGCAGGATTTGGATCACCCATGCAAGTGCAGACTATTGAACACACTTACTCATTGAGCTCTGCCCACTTAGTGAGCTCCTCAAACTCTCGACAGAACCGCCAGACTTCAGTTTGGGTTTTTCCAGCGAGTCCGTGTCTGTGTGGGGGGACTGGAGTGATTCAGGCTCTCTGCTTAGACTTAGCTGAGTGAAAGAGACGGAGAGAGAGCTTGATCTAACGTTTACTGTATTTTAATAGAGGTGCCAGTAGGGGGCAGTCAACGATCCGAAATAGATAATGTATTGCATGACAAAGCACATAATATAGGTTTCCATGCAGCACTAACCAAAACCACAGTGACTCACGTCAGTACATTCATGTAATTTCCAAGCCTACTCTGATAGACTCAGATGTGAATAAATGAAATACTGCATAACCACATGCATTTGAGAAAAAATGTATTTTATGTAGTTGTGGTCTGCAAGGCCACGTTCTGTGTGACTGTGTGTTTTCAGTAGTTAAAACTTAAAAGAAGTGACATCACTACAGTTAAATAAACCTTAATAGACATAAATAACCTTAACCCTTCAATTATTAATTTATCTTCAGTAACTACTTTATTCTGGTATCATAGGAACACTGAACACAAGGCAGGAAACTGCTAGTTAATAACAGGGAACAATTCACACATATTCCTACACTCACACCTACAAGCAATTTAGCACAGCCAGTCTGCCAAGGTAGTAATGTACATGTTAATGGACAGTTAGAGGAAACCGGAAAACCTGAAAGAAAACCCTGGGAAAACCGTGAGGCAGAAATACTATCCACACACACATTTTTAAATAGTATTTTACAAAAATATATTTATTAAACATCTGACCATAGTCTGGCTGACAATTAAACTGTGACACCATAACAACCCTAAGAGTACCCCAAGAGCTATCATAGAGAAATAAAAATCAAAAAATGTATCGCAGCTATACCTGCTCAAACAGGACAGAACTGCTTTTCTTGGATATGCGTTTCCTCATGGTCTCCTTCACCGACTTCACCTTCTTCCCAAGCGAGATGCGGGACGGAGTGGGTGACCTCGCTGCATCCCTCCTGCTGATGGTCCCATTATCACTCTGCAGTGAAATCAAAACAAGCCATTTGGCAGACTGACCTTAAACCTTAATCTCAAGACAAGTGGCTAGATAATGTGTACACATGAGCCTTGCCATATATTGTACTGTTTGTAATATAAAAATAAAAGTGAAATACCTAGAGTTCTACATCGTCTTATATGAAAGATGTTGTTTAGTACTTACAGATGTGTTACAGCTGTGTCGTGTGTATAAAGACTGGTTCATTAGGTCAAAACCTCCAAAGCTACATGCCCTCTGCAGAAGAAAATTATATGGATTAACATGGCTGAATACAAAATATATCGGTTTCATTTTTCAACGTAAACCTTTTTCCCCACATAACATAAAAAGTATGAGAATCTGTTGTTTTTCTTCACAGCAGGAATAAGTGGAAATAGACATGAAATAGGTTTACCAGATCTATTTATGAAAGCATTTCTCTGTTGTTACGCTGAATGGGGACGATAAAAGAGTATATAAACATAGCGCTCAGGTTAACCAGAAGATCAGAGCGTCTTATCTCACCCCATGTAATTTCAAGGGGCTCAGGGCCCGTCGCATTTCTCCATCAGTCACAGAGCGGGTTATCCTCGGCTCCTCCTCACAGCAGCCCTCAGCTTCGGAAAAGGATGAGTGGCTGCCTGCATCCATCATTGAAGTGTCCACACTGGGCCCAGTGGGAGGGTAGCTTAGCCCCTGGCTACTGTTAAACAGCTTAAATTGCTTATAGCCACTGTAGGTGTCCAGGCTGCTGGAAGATGGAGATGTGGTCAGGCTGTCTGAATCGCCATCCACACACAGAGCTGAGGCCATTCCATCACCCTGAGACATGACTAGGTGCTTCTGTACACCCGAGTAGAGAGAGGCTTTTTCCTCGCATGTGGGAGAGAAGTCTGAGCTCAATGAGTCTGTAAGAGACACAGCCAAATGACACACACACACGGACCATACAAAGAATTCAAAAAGATGTTGATGTACAGTTTAATTAATACATTTATTACAATCACTACACTTTAGATTTTTTATTTATTTTGTCCTTTTTGTTTATCTTCTCTACCATTTGTTATTATTAGTGTTATAGACGTCTCATGAAGTCTTGGTTTATCTATATTTACTCTCTGAGGATGCAAGGAAAGGTTCAAAGCTACAACCCCTTACCTTTTGATGTGTGTTTTTTGCTCTCATCTATTCTAATGAGCTTCTTCTTTACACGGCGAGTTGAGTTGACCAGCTTGTGAAGCCTGCGAAAAGCCTGCGAGTCCTCCAGCTCATCATCTGACTGCTCCTGTGACTGTGGGCCAGGATGGAGGAGTTCAAATACATGAAACCAGTACCTCTAGACATGTTTTTACTTATGTATAGCATTAGTTAATATCAGCAGATTATGTGATAGCATATACTGTGTGAATATGATAAACAAGTGACATTTCAGGTTTAGTAGTTAATAAAGGGCCAAAACAGACAGAAGTATTTTAGATTTTGTTATCTAATTGATGTATCCAGGCTGGAAATCCACCATATAGAACACAAGCGGAGAAAAGATGATGGTGAACAGGAAAGTCTCTGTTCTCAGTCAGTTTACGTCGCTGAATCCCTCTGTCTCACCTATGTTATCCAAACTTCTTGTTACCTTCTGCCTTGCTCGTTGTTACCTTCATAGACTAGCCTACATCTGTGGTGTGTGATAGCCAGGAAATGATACACCAGTGAGTGGTTGAAAAAGCCGTACAATGAGAAGAAATAGGTTGATGGGCTGGAAGCGGCATGCAATGAAAATAAAAAATATTGATCATGTACCTTTTGTAAATAGATTAAAACTAAAGTAAAAAAGTTGTCCAGAAAAACAAAAAATAGTCAAGTACTGACACCAGAAAAATCTACTTAAGCACAGAAGCAAAGTATTTGGTTTATTACTTCCCATCTCTAATTTTTGCTTCTATTATACTAATCACTGAGATTATGAAACAGTTTAAGTAAACACTGAACTGTGCGGAAACAAATGTTGTACATAATTAAACAAAATGTAAAGGGGTTTAAAGTACATGAAAACCAATCTACTCTGTTTAATTAGTAGGTGGATGACAAATCCGTTATTAAAATTTACTTGTGAACTTTTCACAGGTGTTAATTACTTTCCAAAATGTCACTCTGCAGACTAAAAAAATGTAGTTACTAACAGTATAAATTCAAAGTGAGACATTACACAAATTCACAAAAGCAGCAGTGTGTTTTAATATCTGCATGCTATGGGCTTTCTACTGAAACCTAATGAGACACAGACAGGCAGACTGTTTAATTTTAGCAAACCACTTTTTCAACATTAGGTGCTTAACATGTGTGTTCCAGCCACATTAGAAAAAGCACATATGAGACATATCAACCACAGGTAGTTCTGTTTAAAACCCAGCTTTGGTGCAGTCAAAAACAAACCTGTTGCTTAGAATTGGACAATGAACAGCTGCTATGTGTGCCTTATATGTGAACTTTGTGGGTAAAGATGAGAACTGAAAGTTGAAGTCTGCATCTGGTTAAATCTTTAATCCCAAAAAAACATTTTGAAGCTCTGATAGAGTTACATTTACTTAAGTATTTAAGACTAAGAAATTCTTTACAAATTTTATTATTTCGAATTAGTCTCATTATCAGCGATCTTGTTCAAGGTCTTGAGTGGAAAACCCAAAGCACATACCAGCTCTGTCAAAACAACAGTTTATTTCCTTTTCGGCCTAATCCAATTCCCAGTACTTAAACTTCAATGCTAGAATTACACTTACATTCTAATATTATGTAGGATTATCTCCCCTAGTGCCATCAAGTCAGGTTCCTGAGTTTTGCATAATAAAATAAAAGAGAATTTGTTTGGAAAGAGATACAGAGAGCGAGTGCCCAAAGGAAGAGCTCATTAACCAAGGTTCCTAATCACACCCTGCCTGTCTGAAAAAGCTGTACCCTGCAGAACTCAGCTCAGTGTTGTATACAGCCAAAGTGACACAATGGGGGGTTACAGTATTGACGGCGATGAATAGAGCTTAATAGAGGGTTGGGACATGACCCCATGGTGGACTGATGGATTTGTAATGGGGCAAGCAGTGGTTCACATCCAGGCTGTAAAGGGGGAGTGACAACAACAAATGCCTGACAGAGTGGGTGACATTCCTGCTGGGAGAATGCCCGAGACGGGAGGATGTGGCGCAGCCAATAAACTCATTATAACAAACAGAAATGTGGCACAGCTAATCATACACAGCTGCTATTTACTCACTTATTAAAGTGGCTCAGGAGTGAGAGGGTTCGAAAAAGCAAGGCTGTACGCAAATGTTGCACGTTTGAAAGTTTAAGTCAAACTGAAATGTATAAGAGAGTGTTCCAATACTTACGGTAAAGCTCACTGAGAGGTTGTTCGCATTGGGACTGGAGGCATCATTCCACTCAGTTGTGTCCGTGGTGCAGGACTGACGATTATGAGCTTCGTACTCTTTCAGCTACAGGCATAAATATATTTAGATTAATTGTGACCTTTAATGTTGTGTCTTGATTGGGTTAATGTAAGTCATTTAAGTAAGCAAGTTAAATATAACTGCTGAACACAAGTATGAAAGTCATGTAGTGTATATAAAGTAACATGTAGTGTATATAACGCATTCTTCTACTGATATACCCCATGTCCCTCCTCTGCACACGACCAAACCATCTCAATCGCACCTCCCTCACCGTGTCTCTAAAACGTCCTACATGCGCTGTCCCTCTAATAAACTAATTTCTAATCTTGTCCATCCTCGTCACTCCCAATGAAAACCTCAACATCTTCAGCTCTGCTACCTCCAGCTCCACCTCCTGCCTTTAATTCAATGCTTCTGTCTCTAAACCATACATCATCACAGGTCTCACCACCATCTTATAAACTTTCTCGTTCACTCTTGCAGACTCTTCTATTACAAATCACTCCTGCTACTCTTCTCCACTCACTCCACCCTGCCTGCACTCTTTTCTTCTCTAACACATCTCTCCATTACTTTGCACAGTTGACCCCCGTTCCCTCTCATTCACACACATGTACTCTCTGTCTTACTCCTACTGACTTTCATTCCCCTTCTCTCCAGCGCGTACCTCCAGCTTTCCAGGCAAATCACAATATCATCCACAAACATCATAGTCCACGGAGACTCCTGTTTGACCTCGCCTGTAGTCATCAACGTGTCCATCACCACTGCAAACAGGAAAGGGCTCAGGGCCGATCCTTGATGCAGTCCAACATCCACCTTGAACCAATCTGTCGTTCCTACTGCACACTTTACTTTACACTTTAATGTCACATTGCCCTCATACATGTCCTGCACCACCCTCTCATACTTCTCTGACACACCTGACATCCTTATACAATACCACAACTCCTCTCTCGGCAAACTGTCATACGCTCTGTCCTCAAACACAAAATGCAACTCCTTTTGACCTTCTCTATCAACTTCTCAATCAACATTCTCAAAGCAAATATTGCATCTGTACTGCTCTTCCATCTCCCTTATTCTTAAAATTGGTACCAGCACGCTCCTTCTCCATTCCTCAGGCATCTTCTCACCTTACAGAACCTTGTTGAACAACCTAGTTAAAACCTCCCCTGCCATCTCTCCTAAAGATTTCCACACTTCTACCAGTATGTCATCCTAGTTGTCCAAAATAATTCCAGTTCTTGGTACCCATCCCTAATGATCATACTATAACCTCACACACCACCAGCCCAAAAAACATCAAAACAGGAGCAGTGACATACCCGTGCCAAGGCCTCTTCTACAGTTATCATCTTCTCCTTCACCATCATCATCAGCTGAATACGTTCTTCATCGCTCATTGTGATCTCACTGGCTACAAAGCCAAGGTCATCAGCTGCAGACAAAATTTCAAAAAGGTTAGAGATTTCCAAGAAGAACCCAGAGATCTAATAGGAGTTAGGTCATATAACAAAATGTCAGTGGCACCTTTTGATGTCTGGCGTATAATGCCTTTCTGGGTCTTGCGGAAATTCTGCCAGAAGGATTTGTTTTTTTTTCTGTCCCATTTTCCTACAGTAGCAAAGGAAATGTCAAAAGAACATTGCACACCAACATATCAAAAACTGTTGCAACACACATTAACATTACTGAAAAAAAATAATAAAAAGAAAATACAAAAAAAAGTATTTAAAACTTTTAAATATTTTGTCTGTAACACTGCCAAAAGGATTTTAAAGGTGCACAAAAGTATTAAGGATATTTACTTCATACACACATACACACACCCAGGACCTACCTCCAGATCCATCTTCTGAGCCTGACTTGTGCATGAACAGCCTATAAAAAATAAGTGTGAGTATAAACAACAACTCTCAGGAAAGTAGCCAAAAGACCCACATTATTTTCTTCATATTTTTACAAGCTATCCAAATATAACCGACAAAACCTTGATTGTCTTTTAACACGTTGTCGAGTCCAAAATACCCACAGGACACTGTGGCAGTGATCAATCTCGGCATTAAAGAGGCAAGCTGTTGGCTGTGGAGCCAAACACACACCTCACCAAAGCTCACGGTAACAATGGAGGCTTTTCAAATGCTGCTGGGCTTTTAATGAAACACAGTTGCTCACGTGGCCTGTGCATTCCTTTCTCTCAGCTGACACTTGTTTCTGATGTTAATTTTCAGCAGTCTGTGTAGCAATGCTGTCATTTATTTACTTCATTTTATTCGAAATTTAACCCTTTTATTACAGCTTCTAAGTAAAAGCTAAACATGCTGTACTTCATTATATACAAAGATGACAATGATCAAAGAATGCATGCATTACTGCATGATGTTATCTTAGTGCACATCTCCCCCTCTTTCCTTCCAGTCACTAAATCATAGGAAGGAAGCAGGAAGTGAAAAAGGTCAGCAGGAAGTGCTCAGGGCATCACCTCTACACTCACACGAGTGGGAAAATCTCACAGATGGGGAAGATTTTTTTTCACACTGTATCTTCTGAGAAGATATTACATAGAACAAGATATTAAGTGCAAGGGGCAAAATGTTGTTAAATTCAGATTCAAAGTATTACCTTCTCTCAACCTCAGGAGTGGACACGGTACTGCTCAGCCCCAGGGATTCCTGAAAGTGGTGAAATTTACTTTGAGATTCAAGTCAGACATAAAATTATCTTAAGTCTGGAGTGAGAAGTGTAAAATTATTTGCCTACCTGGATTTCTGAACGTAGCTGAAGTGATGTAATCATTGACTCAGTAAGTGTCTGGAAAAAAAACGTAAAACTAAATAAATCCTGATAAAATCAAGATCTAAAATGGGTCTGAAATCATGGAAGCTTTAGTTATTCCAAAGTTTACATTTTCTTGTGTGCAATCTGGTGTTACATTTGGAATTACTTTGAGTTTAATTACTTTACAAAGAAAATTACAAAAAAAAAAAAAAAATGAAATGTTCTTACAATCTCTGTTTCCTGAGCCACTTTGCGTTTGCGAAGCTCCTCCATCCTCTCACACACGTCACCGTAAGAGGTACTGTAATACTCTGAGTACTCCTTAGCCAAATCTTCAATGTTTCCCAAAGAGCCATCCTATAAAAAAAAAAAATACCTGCTATAAACCTCAAGGGAAAGCTGTGGGAATCAATTCTACTGGTATGGCTTTAACTCATCAAGCATTCATATGATAAAAAATGTCTATGGCTCAAACAAAAAAAATGTGAGTTATTAAAGTATCTTTAACCCCTGTTACACTGTATCCATGTGCCCATTCTTAAGTTCCATTCGACCTTGACTTAACCGGGATCAGGAGAGCTAGTCGATGACGCAGCTGCAGCCAAGAGGGACCGCAACTAAATCAACTCAAGCAAAACTAAATGTGGAGTCAGAGGTCTAGGTAAACTGCGGAGGACAGCAGAGTCCTTCTGATAAACGTCCGACTTCCAGCTATTGTTTTAGGCAAACGTTGCTTTGTGGCCACAAAACAGATAAAAGATACATGCATCATCATGCAAAGTGCAAACTCATCCTGAAATGTCTCCTGATTATTTATGAGCATCCTGAAATTCCATGGAACTACATGTGATGATATCCGATGATCATGAACAACTTATCACTGAAGAATGCATACCACAAATAGAGTTTACACAAGAAATACCAACACTGAGTCACTAAACCAATCATTTTCAGCCCAGAAATCCATTTATCAAGTACTCGTATGTGTCACTATATTAAGTCTGCGTGAGAAATCATTTGAATAAATGAACTGTGTGTCTCAGGGAGTGCAGCTGTGCTTGATAAGCCTCTTCAAGCAAAATGCAGAATGATTACAATATTGGTTAAAATATTGGAAATATTTACAAGCGAACTGAAACCACATCATACAGAGCATCTTTTTTTTTTTGGTTTATAAAAATCTAAATAGAGCCCTTGTTTATCCTATTTTAAGCAAAAGGTATATGAAATGAAAAAAAATGCAAATGCACAACTTATTTGTCAGGGTTCCATTTGATCAACTTTCTGCTAAATCCACACTTTAGACTATGTAAAACACCATGGATGAATCCTACTATTAGTTATATAGTTCAGTAATACAATGATTACATTACAAATTACACTATAGAAAGTAATTACACAATTTTTAAAAACTAAAATTTTCAATCAAAAAATTTGAAATTTTACTAATACTTTGATTTAAAAACATTTTTTTTATTCTATACGATTAAAAGTCTATTTGTTCTAACAAATATTCTCAAATAATTTTGTTAACAGTAAAAGGGCTTTTTATCTGAGTAATGTGGAAAATTTATAGAGAACTCTTAAGAATATTTTAAATAAATGCAAGCACTAACAAAAAAGATTGTTTACAGATTTGGGATAGGTTTTATTATGCACAATAAATATTAGTTAATACCATAAAAACCCAAACACTGGTCCCCTGGAGCACACTGTTCCCACACAGCGAAGAGGATGGTGCCAAAGGCAAAAAAGAAATCACAGTTTGACATTTTTGCCGTGTACTTCATAACTGTGGTTTTAAAAAGTTTTGAAATCTACTGTTAAAAATACTTTCATAACAACAAGCTCCTAAAAGCAATACAGCACACAACAATGAACTAACTACCTAACTAAATTCTGAATCTCATAGTTTTATAACATGGTTTTCATGCAGGAAGAAAAAACATTTTTTCCCCTCCATCAGTGTTTTTAGCTCATAATAAAGAATCATTGATCAAATAATCAAATCAAATGATTATTTAACTGGTATAATTTTGTTATCAGCTATATACATTCTGAAACTAAAAATAGTCACCATAACGTGTCACCAGACAACACATTCAACAAGGATGTGCATTTTAATTTAATTTAAATGACCAATATTAAATGCATTTTGTCGATTTCAAATTGAAATACATTAAATCAGTTGACTTGAATGGAAAGTGGGATATAATATGTAAATGTTCATCTAAAAGTCTATCTCCATGTTTTGTATAATTATTTTTATGCAAAATCACTGCTTTTGCAATCCAACAAATCATCCTATATTGGATATGTTCTAAAGACACAAAGTGCATAGAATATGAGCTGAAAGAGCAGAGAGAATGGAGGTGCCTCATGAATATGCATGAGCAAAACTAATGGCTAATGGTGTTAAATGCATTCTTTACAGTTGTGAGTTACTAAAAAGCAATGAAAACCATTGAGTAATTAACAGCCAAGCATTAATATGAAAGGCGAATCGTTATCAGTTAAGGGTGTGAAGGAGACGGGGTGGATGAGTTCTGTCCAACCTTGTTAAGATGTTGTACTCAGCACTGCTTGTTCTCTCCGGGATAACAAACAATGAATTGTAAAGCTGCCTATAATTGTTGGTTTGTAGGGGGAAAAATTGCATTGCTTAGACATGTTTCAATAGAACAATAAAAAAAAACATTAGCCTCTCTGTTTTTGAGGGGCAGCAGAATTTCCTGAAGAGTGCAAATAGTTTCATCTGAAACCACAGAGTCATTTTCTTTAATCAAGCCTAATGCATATTTAAAAAGTCCCCCCCAAAAAAATAACAAATGGAAAATGAGGATTACAAAATATTGTAATGTACACTCTATATTCTATCAGAAAGGGGCTATGAAAGCACATTTGGCACATTAGCTTGTTTTAAAAAGTGCAAAAAGCATTGCTATGGAAACATTTAGGGATTTTCATAGAAATCTCTACAGCTGGCTCCTGTAATTTATTCACATACTCAAAATATGTCTTGCTTTTGTTTTTATTCTTCACAATAAACACTTCAACCTCCACACCACTGCATTTCGTTGCCTTGTACCTGTACATGTGTAATGACAATAAAGTTGAATCTAATCTAATCTAATCTAAACCATCTGCAGACAAATAAATGTGAGGAATTCACTCTCCCTCATCACAGGTAACTCTGCATTGATCAGATTTTTTTGTATTTATTGTGGATTATATGGAAACAGCACCAGCAAAGTTTATTGCTCCCTTCCCGTAAACTATGAAGAGGCTTACTGGGATGATTTGTATTCCACAGAGCAGTACTGACAGCCTGTCTCACATCAATGTCACTTTAGAGTGTGATATTCATTACTGTACAGTACCACACTCTTAAGACCCACCACAATATAGGTGTGATTTAAACACCAAGGAAAATATTTTTACATGTCCACACAATGTACGTGATTTCCCTATCTCACAAAGCTGTTTTAGTACAAGCCTAAACATGGATTATAGATACAGAATAGATTATAATCAGGGTTTCCGACATCCACTGCATTGCACAATCTGAGTTTCGAGCACTAACACAAAGCACACGATGATAATAAATATATCCTTCAAGAGCCTCTTATACAGTCTGTGCTTAAAGACCTCATTCTGCACCACATTCTTAATTCATCAAACACAAAGATGTTTGAGTAAACACGTGCAAATGGTATACAGATGGGGGGGAAACAGGGAAAAATTCTTGTGTGGGATTATTTTTTTTCATGATATTTTAATCCAGCAAAAAAGCTAAACAATACAACTTACACTAACCAGAATAACTTACTAAAACAAGTGTGCTAAAATAAGCTTTTTAAGGAAACGGATGTAATTTAATACAAGCAAAAAAATGCTCAAAGGGTCTGAAGGCATGGGCATTCTTCATGAAATGCTGAGAGGTTTCCTTCAATCCATTCCCTGAAAGCATGCACATTCCACTACTGCAAGAGGCACAGGGGTCTCGTGGTGCCACACTCTGTGACTAGCTCAACTGTCCTCTAAGAGAGGACCATTCATTTGTTAAGTGACATGCCCTTGAGTCAAATCTACTTGAAATTTGGCCACATTTCATCAGTTAAAAAGATGGCTTTGGCCGAATGAAAAGCTCTGTGCTGTGGCAGCCACGCTGAGCTTCAAAACAGACTTCCTCTTATAAATACTCCTTTATCCCCTGAGCACATGATCAATTCCTATATCATTTGCATGTAAACAGTGACTGGCAGATGACAACTAGAAAAAAAAGACAATCGCTTAAACATTAAAAGATATAATAAGAGTTATGAGCCTCATTTGCAGATGTAAGGGTTAAAAATGCCACAGCACTGACTAATCCACATTATGTATTATAAGCATCTGTGCAGCCTGACTGCTTACCCTCATACATATGGCATTCATCAATTTGCATGAGGGGTAAAAAAAAAAAAAGGAAATAATAGAACCCACTGTTGAATATGCCCAGAATGCAAAAGAACAAAGCAATGTGGTATCAGCTGTCAATATGTTGATGACATGGAGAAAATAATCTTGCCATATCCAATTTTGTAGTTGAAGACTAATCCGATAATGGCAGAGTGGCATGCAACCTACTGCTTATGAGGAAAACCCCGTCACATTACCCTGGACAAAGAGGAGCAAATTGAGCATGTCAGAGGCACGAGAGGATCAGAGTGTCTGGAGGCCGTGGTCACGCCTGAGCAAAGAGCTCATTTATCTCTCCCCCTGACCGTGGAGCGGCAGGAGCTCACCCCCTCATCTCACCCCGAGATCTTGTAGAATTCCCACTCTGCCTCCTCATCAACTGGTACACATGATGAAGCAGCTGACATTTCAGGCTCACGGGAGAGCAGCCCCATCCAGAGCTGAAGAGATAGAGGTGGAGAAATCACACCATCCACAGTATTGCTAATTCCCTTTAGAATCTCTCACACCTCCCTGAGCAGACAGAGGTCACACCACATTTACAGTGATCAGGTCCTGTAAAAAACTCTGAAGATGGGGGAAGGGTGGATCAGGGACTGATGGTGGGTGTAAACTGGAATGGCTCTTGGTGACTGTATTTAACTCCAAAATAATCTCTGAGCAGCAAACATTGCAGATAATACCGTGTGTACAAACGGCATCACTTCAAAGCAGTGAAGATACCCATTCAAGCACAATATCTAGAGCATACTGGATTTCCTTTTGTTTACAGGGGGAGCAGGGGGGAGAGATGCATCGGGAGACTATCAGCTTTCAATGCATACAGGCCTGCCTCACATTCGCAAAATCCCTGCTGAGCGTGAATCAGTGTGAGGAAAGCCAGTGAACTCAACTCATCCAGCTTGGCCTCATTACTGAAGAGCACGGAGAACACAGCAGGGGACAGCACTGGTTCACACCCACGTCTGTCTCTCTCACCCTCACACACAGACTTCCGCAGTATGACTTCCACCTCTATCATACTCAGACACACAGACAGAAATATTCCTGTGTGACTTATGCATCATCATTCATCCTGAGACCAACTGAGGCTTGCTCACTGAATGAAGAGACACTTTTTTTTATACAATGGTATCTGGGAGATGGATCAAGCAAGGACTCACTGCTCATATGAGTGAGAAAATTGATCATTTTTCAGAACTCTGCAACCTCTCTCAGTTCTACAGTAAAAGATAAAAAAATAGTTCACTCTGCTTGTTAGACCTTCTGCTTAAAGCATAAATGCCAAAGCGGCAAGCGTTGAGACCAATTTTCTGTAGTTTTCCTAAGGCAATGCTGTAATTATGTCTGCCAGATATCCTTTTCCTTATTAATACCCTACAGCCATATACACACATTTCAACACATTCAGGGAAAGACATGATTCTGAAACACACCTCAGAGCAGAAGAACTCTAAGAACCGCAACATTTCATCTCACAGGATACAAGAATCAACAGGTTGTACTGGATGTTACTCAAACAAGTACAAGATAGAAAAGCAGAGATTTGAGCTGGTTGGTTAAAAATACATAAAAAACTGAAAGAAAATGCATTCAATGCTCTCACAAAGGACAACAAGCAACAAAGCACATCCTTCTCAAACTTTTTTACCAAGTTGAATCAAGTCTAACATTTAACAATTATGGTCTTTTAAGTTCTGTAAAGTTAACAAAGACCCTTAGTAAAAGACACTTACCACTGCTCAGGTCTATCAGGAGAGCTGCTCTGACGTGATCCCACTGTTTGAGTTCTGTTTGAAACTTTTCTTCAGCGCACTCTGAGAACAATGCATGTTCGAGAAGAGTAGAGTAGAGAGAGGGGGAGTGTCTCCCAGACATTAATCATGCGGGCCACTGGCCAGCAGGGAGCCGATGACGCTAGATAGACTGCAGGGTGGAGTGCGTGCCCACACACTCTCTTTCTCTCTCTGTGTAGCTGCAGGACACAACTGAACTCAGGCTAGCTGAATTAGAGCAGTTGCCACAGCCACATTTTAATAAACTTTCGCCAGATTTCATTTCCAAATGAACTTCTGTGAGAAGGATAACCAGTGTGTGAGGTGGAAAGGAGATAAAATTTCCTTGACAAAAGTGAAATACTTGATCAAACTTTTTTTTTAGGTAACAGTGTGGAATTTTCTGTTGTTACACAGTGGTCCATCAATTGCTAATGAGAGTCATTAGAAGTCACCAAAGTACAGAAACATAAAACAAACTTTAGTATAAATATGTTTTTAACGTAATGGATATATTTTTTTGTTGTACTACATCCACAAGCAGGTTTAAAGTTTTTCTTTTATAAAATACATACTTTGGAATGTGACCTGGGAAAATGTTTTTACATGATATTGGTCAACAAATAGGTCATTTACTTATGGTAAAATTCTATAAATATACTATACCACTGAATAAAAAGGTATTTTATTTATTCTTGATAGTCAACATTAAAACATAAAAATGTTAAAAGAAACAGTTTTAGACTAAAATTTAAACGGTCTATAACCAGTATAGAATAAAACTACTTACTACCCCTATAAAACATTTTTAGTCTAGCATCTGCACCTGCGTCTTTCCTTTCCTCTTTACAAAAAAACCCTAATGTAATCTACATCTTGAAAAAATCACAATCACACTAAAATTCACTTAAAAAAATGCATATTGCCATTTATCTGCAGCATAATGATTTTCACAAATTGGAACCCAGTGCATTTAATTATTCTTCATGCATTTTCTTTTATTTACCATAAACCAATAAAAATAAAACATTCATAATTTAAATTGTTGTAAGGCAAACTTAAGTACTTCAAAATGATTTTACCATGGTGTTCTATGATGTGTCAAATAATTAAAAAAAAGCAATTCTTGCACTGTTCTTCTCGATCGATTATTGGAGTGTGCTTGTGGAGATTTTTGCATAATCAGCCACAAGAGCTTTAGTGAAGTCAGGTACTGATGTAGGGTGAGGAGACATGGGGTGAAGTCAGCATTTCAGTTCATCCCAAATTGTGTTCAATTTGGTTGAGATCAGAGCTCTATAGCAGACAGCTCACGATATTCACCACCAACCAATGCAAACCATATATTCATGGAGTTTGTTTGTGTACAGTGGGCATTGTCACACTACAACAGGTTTGGGGTTCCTAGTTTAATTGAAATTAAATTCCTACCTTCCAAAGACATCTTACACAGTTTCACACCATATAGTGTAAATACATTTTACATATCCATTTGTGTTGCTTACTTATGAAGGGTGAAAAGCCTGTCACTAGAGGGCAGCACTTTAATATAACTAGGCTGCAAATGTAAATTACAGTGTCCTTGGTTAATGTAACTGCTGGAAAAGCCTAATACATTCAACCTGAACAGTATTTGTGACTGGTTGTCAAGCTCCAGTCACAAATGTTCGCTGCTAAATTGCATTCTGCCTGAGTCTGACAGCTTATACCAAATCTTCTCTCAGTACGTTTGTACTTATCACATCTGTTTGTTTCCAGCATCCAGCATTTCTGCATTTAATCCACATGTATGATTTCGGTTGCTCTGGTCTGCCAGTCAGCAACCCTCAGATTTCATGTTTTTTCCTGCACCGGGTTTGGCACTGTAGACCCAAGTGATGTGCCTTTTCTCTTATCTCCATTTTAAAGCATTACAGGAATATTAAACCCCTGGTTTTGAGTGCAGTTTGGAGCAGATGGGAGGAGGTAGATTGAGTTGATGTGTGTATGCGGGACATATACCAGAAGGCAGAGCAGTGCCAGAAAAATCAGTTTTCTGCACCAGTACCCTGCACTGTCCGTTACCTCAGCACACTAATTCACTCTCTTTCTCTGTGAGCCCTTATTTTGGCACAGTAACTTTACTGTTTAGACATTAGCTGCTGTAAAAAAATTTGACACTTCAGAAAACAAAAATATATCAAATGTCTTCTCTTAATATTTTTAAAAAGGTAAAAAATAAAATAAAATAAAAAAGTCAAACATTAAGATGGGGATGTGGTTCTCATTAATTAATAAATGAATCATTAAAAATGTTTTTAACTTAAAGAGTCATGAACATTATTTCAAATTTAACAGCACTCCCAAAAACCTTAGTCATACCTCATACCAAACATAAATTAATCATGGCCTGTCAACATCTCGGCATAATACTTCTTTGCACAATCACAGCAAAGACCTGGACTTACACTGTCTAGTCTAAAAGCGAATTACCACATATATTGTTTAGTTTCATGATTTAGCTTAATGTAATACAAGATCACAGCTGTTAATTTCAGTGTATTAACCAAATTAACAGAATTAATCAATTGCACTGAAGACCAGAACTGATGTTCAGACATAACTAAATGCAAGCACTAACAGTAATAATGCATTATATGATAATATGAAATTTGGAATGGTTGTATACAAAAGAGCTTATGACATATTTATGGTGTTCTGCTTTTACCAGCAAACATTTTAAAGAAAGTTAATACAATTAAATAAACAAAGCTTTTAAATATTTGTTTATAGATTATTATGGATTATATAAAGAGCTCTGAATTGAAAGAATTTGGTTAATAAATGCAGTAGTTGATGCCCCTGGGATGACACAATTACAAATAGCCAGACAAAATATTTTTTTTCATTACGCTATTCAGACAGAATCATAAAAAAAGCAACAACAAAAAATTACTATGTATTAGGTCTGTGTGCTTTAAATACATATTTTTTTAATATATATATTTTTTGAGTATTCAAGAACAATTCATACAAAAACTAATAGATGGGCAAAAGGTCCCCCTAGTGGAGAATCATTGAGTGAGTGAGGTGAGTGTGAGAAAGAGTGAGGGAGAGAAAGATGTTCCATGTTCTGGAATTGCCAAGCAGAAGCCCTGACTTGAGTCTCTATTAGAATGTTAAACCAAAAGAGGTTCACACAAGACATTCATTAGTTCACACAGTCTTGGATTTACCAAGTGAATTTTTTTTAAAGAGACAGGAGAAAAATTCATCCAGGTAGAATAAAGGACTATTACTGGATCATGTGAAGTCTCTGCTAAATCAAATAAAATTTTATTTGTCACATACACATACATACAGAGTACGACATGCAGTGAAATGCTTTTTATGACGGAAGGAAAAAAAAAAAAAACAAGAAGGCAGATAAATAAAGACTATAAACTATAAATATATAAAGATATATATGAGTAAAAAAGTCTCACTCACTTTTGCACACATGAGTATCTGGTGATTTGTTAAATATGTTCATTTAAAAGGACTCGTATATGAATAAGAAGTTCTTATTTATAAAATTAATTCGACAAATACAGTGCCATCATGGACCCTTAATTTGCCCTTTACTCAGTACTAGCTCTCTATAAATTTACTAGAATAATTAAAATTGTTGCCCATACAAAATAAAGAACAATCAAATAGGGTTCAGCACAAATGCTGTGTGGCCAGCTCATAACATTCATTGTGTTATTATTGGTTAATACTTATAAATAACACTGACTAAAGATTTATATTCAGCAATCTCTTAATACCTCATCAGGGTTTGCTTATAATCTGAGACACACCGTGGTGGTTATAAGCAGGGCATAAATTGCCATCTTTTAAGAAGTGAAACACTCTTTCCAACCACAGTACAGCTAGATAAGACCGGTCCATGAATAGCAGAGAGGAAAAGCCATTTTAAAGACAACCATCACTCACATTCACACACAAATACATCTCACAAACTACCTCACAAATTTTCCATTACATCTTCCTCTCTCTTTTTTTTTTCCTGCTTCAGGTATGTGGACACAATGCCAAGAGTGATACAAATGGTCCAGCTAAAATTGGAAGCATCTGAGCATATAGGCACATTATAAATAAAACCTTGCTGGTCTATCGCTGCAAAATAGCACACACACACTTGTAACCTTGAACAAAACTAACATTAGATTCTTTTTTTTTTTTTTTTTTTTTTAAACTGCTTGCTCCTGTGCATAGGACACTCACACAAATCTTGCAAGGTCATGTGAAAATTGACTTTGCTCATTAAAAATAAATACATAAAAAAAACTTTTTTTAAACATTAAATTCTAAATAACAGAAATTCAGAACTCTGTGTTAATGTTTACTGAAATACACATGGACGAGTGCATGGCAATCCCTGAAGATGCTCTTGGTAATCTAACACATGCTAGCTCTCCACAACTAATAGCTGATAGTGCACCACTGCCCTGACATCAGTTTAACCCTCTCGCACGATTAGGTCTCCTCTGGGAGGCAGTAAAGAAATACATCCATCATGGCAGCCTTAATTAAAACTGAAGCACAGCCCTCAAATCCCACTTAATAGAAGGTTGCAGCCTCTGACATCTGAGAGCGCCATCTCCTCTTGTCAAGTCACTTATTTTTACTGAACCGAGTATTATGAATTAATTCTCAAGTTTAGCAGGACATTTTATTTTTAAAGCTTTTTCATATGAAATATTTAAAATATAAAACAAAGCAAAAAACTTGAGGTGATGGCCAAAGTTCAGTACATAATAAGATTGTGGAGAAATATGATATATTTAGATAGATTACTCAGTCATAAGATATATTTAAACAGCTGTGTTATTAAGCCCAAAATGATTACAGATGCTGAGATAGCTGCTGATTGACTCATGTGTAACAAACTCTTCCTGTGACAAATGGAGGCTAGTAAAAACATCTGAAAAACAACTGCCAAGCGGTACTTGTATTTCGGAGCGTAGGAGTTCCCTGCAGGAGCATGTGTCAGATTTGATATCATCCCTAATTGTGAGCTGTGACAGAGTGATTATATGTACATCATTGTAGGCCGCTTCAAATAAGAATTTGGCTGATTATCAGACCTAATTAATGAATGTCCTGGTGTAAAACCAGTCATTTCTTTGTGTTAATCTCTACACAGTGAGTAATGAGCACTTCATCAGTGTCTCGCTTTGTCAAATAACAAAATGTGTGAAAATGAATAACACCCGACATAATTATAGTGATGGAGCCCCTATTATCTAAAACAATTAAAAAATCTGTCATCTTACAGTGGGACCGTGCTTTGTAATGGCGATGTGCATGAGTGTGGAGCACGGAAGATTTTGCACTTGTCATAGTAATTATACTTGCAGGATTACTAAAAAAAAACGGTCATATTTATATGCATGCTTATCATAAGCATGCCAATTGTACACAATTCAGTCACACAGGAAACAATAAATGGAGGAACATGGAGCTCAAATTCTTGCCTGACTGGATGTTTTCATTTTCAACACTATACAACATTAAGTATCTCTCTTTTAAAAAATTAAATGAAATAAAAAAAAAATGTAAACATGCCTTAGTCTGAAGCATGAAACATTTATTTGTTTGGATGTATACTGGTTGTCCTTAGCCTTTTCTACTTCTATTTTTTCCTCTTTCACTGGCTCTATAGGCCACTTTATCCCCACTTTTGTTGCTCGGTATGAATGCCTCGACTCTGGCATCTTTTCTGAAATCATCTTTTGTCAGAATGTTGCCTCTGATACCTTCCCGAGGCATTAAAATACCTGTACTATTGGTTTTTCAATCATGAGTGACCGCTCAATATTCTGGTTATTTCTCTTTGCAGATTGTTCTTAATTTAGGAGTTTTTATTCAATCCTATTCTTCTTGAGTGATCAGGGTTCAGCATGCTGTGACAGGACAGATGAGCACACACTAAAGTAAATAAAATAATAATTCAATACTCATAAATATTTTTGTATTCTGTTCATCAGATGGCTTAGTTGGCTAATACCTACAATATACAATTTAATAGCAATAAAGCAAGCAAAAAAATCTACAAATAAAAAAGCATGGAAAATGGCCATTGCAATGAACAAAGTATACATACACAACCCTAATTTCTGAAGATTGACTTGTAAGAATCCAGTTATTTTAATCTAATATTAAATACTTTTCATCAGTGCCTAGAAGCTCATCCCTGAAAATCCATTGAGAAATGTTTCCACACAATTGTGTGCATTCTATACACGGCCATAACGTTCCACTCTTATGTGAGTAGGGTGCATTATTAGGGCCCAAAGCACCTTTATGCCTGATAATGAGACAGGTCTGCTCTGCTCTGATGGAATATGCTTCATGAATCATGAAACAGATTGATTTTTCCATCAATAAAAGGCCACCCATTTCTTCCCAGATGGCCAATTTACAGTCGGCTGTCCAAGTGTCAGGTTTAAACAGCCAGTAGTGCCAGCTCACCCTCAAATCGATAAGAACGTATCCACCCACCATAGTGGTGTTACATTAACCAGCTACAAACCTGCTGACATACAATAGTGTCACACCTCCACAATTATTTTGCAGAACTGAACATGTAACAAACAGACATCTTCCTGCATAGCACCTTACATGAAATACAGCAAGGAATACAGACAGGAACATTTAAAATAAAATACATCTTAATCAGCTCTAGATCTAAATGTATTTTGGTATTGAATAATGCATGGCTCCAGCTGAAAGCAATTTGAGCTGAGAAAAATGTCAAAAAATAAGATTTAGCATCATTGTCTCACAAATGGAGTGCATATGGATAAGACAAAGGGATGAATGCTAAGCGAGGTAAGCAGTTGAAAGCATATATTTCTTGCATATAATTGTTCTTAAACATTTTATATAATATGCTATTATTTATATATACAATTTAAATACACACACTACTAAGTACTTCAAGATTTAAGAGGGAAACCAAGTTTGCTTATCAAAACACAATCATGATTAACAAAATACATTTTTATGGTTTTAACACAATTATTTACTTAAAAAAAAATAATTATCCACCAAAACCTTTAACATAAATCATAAAGTAACTTGTGTCTGGCTGTTTAGTAACCTCATTCAATAAAAAAAATATTAAACTGGCCAAAAATAATGTCTTTATTTTATCACTGGGCAAACATTTAATCTGTATGGTTTTTGAGAGATGGGAACCACAAATATCATCAGGTGAACACACAAACTCTGAGCTCAGGGCTGAACCAAAGACCTTGGAGCTGAAAAGCAGAAACTACCCACTATGCCACTATGCATTTTAAATTAAGGCTTTATAGAAAATTAAAATACAGACTGAGCCAAGTCACCTACTTTATTTATGATAGAAGGCATCTGGACATGATGGCATGAACCACAGAAATGCACAAATTGTAATGTCTGCTTAAAGCAACTGTGGCTATCTCTGCATACTGAATCCACACTGATAACATATAAATCATTGCCTTTGCCCTGAAACATCAAGCGTGTCACACTGATGGGTACTCTCTGCTGGCACTCTACCACAATCTGTCTTTTCATAATGAGCCTCTCCATAACTCCCAATGCTGAGAGCAGGACGCGGGTGCCAGAGGTGAGGCAGATTGATAACGCAATTGCCCCGCTGAAGGCCATTCATTTACTCTCCACCTTCATACTTCGTTTATTCCTCTCCTTTTCTTTCATATCAGCTTCTTCCATGTCTGTCTAGTGCAATTACATCTGGAATAAAAAGTTTATTCACACCGACACTGGTCAAATACATATAGTTTATTCCAAACACAATCATGACGAGGTTTTCAACGAGACATTGCGGGTGAAATCCCCAACTGAGCAGGCGTCGAGATTTAGCCGCCAGGGCTATTAGATCATCATGGATATAGAATAATGCCAGGCCAGAGATGAGAGAATTCTCACACTGACAGGCACCCTGTGGAGACTCTTAATAACATTCCTGTCAGGCAGCTTTCTTCCAGTTCTCAGAATGAAAATGCTCATTTGACAGTTCATCTGAATTTGAGGCATACTGCCAATGCCTGTTTTAAATAATCTTGAATCAGAGATATTACAGACTAAATCATAAATCAGGCTTTTTACAGTAAAATATTCAGACAATTGAAGAGGACATACAGCTTATACTCAAGAAGAAATTAGTGTAAGAGTGTTAGGAAACTTACATTTACAACATTTGGCAGACGCTCTTATCCAGAGCAACTTACACTTATCTAATTTTATACAACTGAGCAGTTATTGAGTTAAGAGCCTTGCTCAAGGTGCCCAGCTTGGAGTTTCTGGGATTTAAACTCACAACTTTCAGATGATTAGTAGTCCACCATCTTATCCACTGAGCTACCACCACCCAACTTACAGATAAATGCATACAATAATACCAGTGATTAGCGTTTAGCTTAATTTATACATTGTGAGAAATTGGTTCATTCTTATTTGGCTCTGGTGCATCACAAACTACTCAAACATATGATGTGCTGCATACTACCATACTATGTACTGCATATTCATTTATTTAGCATTTAAAAGGTCCATTTGATGTCACGAATGAGATTATTTAAATATCAATTAATATTCAAATAATACACTTGCAAATCATGCTTTTGATAGATTGGTTATGGTACAAGATTGTACAATGATAAAAGTGCAACAGAAATCGTTGAATATACTGTACATGATTGTATTATTGAATAAAATAATTGTCAGGATATTTCAGCCATTACTGTGTAGCACTGGTATGTAGCACTAAACTAACAGCCAAGCAGTGCTGAACTTTTCCAGCCAGTCAATCATTGCTGTGTGACACAATGATGCTATCAGGAATCAGATCTGCAGCTATGTGACACCATCAGTGACCCTGCAAAATGCACCAATCTGGTGTCAAGTGACACCATTTAACAAGCACTTTTCTAGACTTTAGGCTGATTGTTATCCATTTGTGCTAAGGTAACTTTTGTAACAAGTCGGCGGTGCAGATGCAAATAATATTCTGGCTCAGGTCGAAAAAATGAGTTATGCTATTAACGAGTTGACCTCAGCATCCTATAAAACAGATGCTTTAAAGCACATCCAAATGCTGGCTCTTCTCATCCTCTCTCAAGTCCCCTGTCCTGATCAATGCCAAACTGTATTAGTGCCAGACTGGATTAGAGGGGACTCAGACTAAAAATGAAAGCTCCTAAAACCAGACGCTCCTGCAGGCAAAGGATACTGTAAAGAAAAGTAAAAAAAATAAAAATAAAAAAAGACGAACACAATAAGAGGACAAGAACAAAGTAGTGAAAAGAAACCAGCATAAAAAAATGCATCTGATAAAAACACTACATGTGCTACATACATAAATTAGATACTTAATGAAAGAACAAAGATCTAGCTAATTGAATTGGCATCCATATTCCTGGAAAATTGCTGTTAAAAAAATTTAATAAATAAAAATGAAGACACCAATTAGACCCAAGTACCAAGTGACCAATACTCTGGCAGCCGTGACCCGAAGATTTCAGGTGTGATAAGTTGCCAGTGGATAACAGTCGCTCACAGGCGAGAAAATAGAGCACATTGTACTTGCTCGCGAGTCCTGAGGGGAGAATGAAATCAAGGCTCTAGTCCAGTGATCACAACGGTGAATGGACGGCAAGACCACAGCTGTGCAATTATAACTTTTCCACTAGGATGCTCCCACTGATTAGCAATCAGATGAAAACCTGCTCGCAATCATCCTGCACAGGAATGGAAACAAAATAAAGACAAAAACAAGGCAGAACTGATGGCTTTCTTCAAGCAATTCATCATCTTGACACCACTGTCACAGCAAGTGTTTGGGAAGCGAGTTTCCGGGTTCCTTGAGCTATCAGAGTACAACTGCTCTGATGCTTTGAAGAGCCGGCAATATTTAGCTTGAACAACTGAAATTATTGATCTGTATGTGAAAGCCATCACATGTAAGCTTGTACCAGCATATGAGCAGTGAACATGTCCAGATAAACCAACGGCCAGGTCATAAAATCTTTTCATGATGTCGTGCTGATGGATTGACAAATTAGATTACAAGAAATAATCCAAATTTTGCTTGTATTAGCAAATGGAAACAATGAAACTTGGGGGGAATACCACACAGGAACAGTGCATGAACATGTTCAGCTAAATACAGAATTAACGGCTGTGCATTTAACTTCGCTTGAACATCTTTTCTTCCGCATGAACATAAAGACCTGCTGCAATAAAGGATTTAATGCCCACTGAATAATAAACGTGATCTTGTATTTATGGCAGCATCTAGCACTCTTAATAGGCATGTAGGAGTCATTTGACCTTGATTGTTAATGCGAATATCCTGCCTTTAGGATTCCTGTATCACCACTCTGCCTGCTGTAAGTGCTCTCCAGGCTGTACTGGAAGTGCTCAGAAGAGAGATGGGGAAAACTACATTGGTCCACTGATGGCACGACTGCTAAAATTAAGCTCTCATTTCCAAATAACTATTACATCCGGTTGGATTTTTTTGATGAGAGAAATAAAATGCACTGAAATGAGAAGCCAGTAGCTGTAATTTATAAATTAAATTCAAGACTCTTAAAAGTTTGACTTCACTACAAAGTTAAATTACCCAAAATACGATGCATATGAAATATGTCCAAATATACTAGTTTGATTAACTGTAAACCATTAAATCCTATTAAAAGCTTTGCTAAACCCTCCTTGAAAAAACCTCTGTGTTGGAAACCTTAGTGTCTAGCCTTACCTGGGACTGTTACAAAATGCTGATGCAGAAGACTCCTTCCAAAAAAAAGAAAACTTTGCCATATTGACAATTACATACTTAAACTTCTGCTATACACGTCTGTGTGTTACTATAGAAATTATAACATAAAAACGAGTATCCAATTAAATGATAGAATAGCTTAGTGTAAATACAAGAAAAAAAATGGTGTACGTGTTCTTTTCTTACTTTAACGATTTAATTCTTTTTTGTTTCTTGAAGGACACACAGATGCAGCAAAAACCTAAATGTCAATAAGCTACACTTATCAGCTCAGCTCATGAAGGTTCTGCAGTCCCCCGTTTTTGGTACAGACCATGATTCAGCCGCATTACAGAGGAAAACAAGAATTGTCTAAACCTTACCCCAGTTTACTCCAGCTAACAGTGGAGTTTAAACAGGCCTGATTGAGAAGCTAAAAATTAGATTATAGTTAGAGAATGAATGATTTAAAATTCCAGCTATGTTATTGCTTTATGTAACGTAACCATCAATGATTACTTTTTTTGAACGGCACAACCTGCTACAGAATATTCCTTACTCATAGCACAGTGCTGTTGTATGTTTGATTATGATTCTGGTTGTTTTACCCTAAGACATAACTGTTACTATAGTAACATGTTAAAAAACAGGCATTTACAATAGATGACAGATTTTGAACATATGTGCAATGGTGAATATGGTGAGGTTTTCTGAAAATAGTTAGGAGGTTAAGATTTTAAATGAAGACTCTAGTATCAGTGTTTTGTACCAGTCAGATGCAGTTTCTGAAACAGGAAAATTTTTTTGTTTTTTATTCTTAAATGTCAAAGAAAAGAGTTTGGAGATACGAGGAAGAAACATTTTCCCACATAAAACAATTATTCGATATTTGAATTAGAATTTTTAACAATATTTTATAACCAAATGACAAACATTTTAACAGTTAATGGATTTAATGTTGTAGAATGTCCTTAAGATCAGTTTTTGTTTTCATTCATTTCACACCAGCTGTAAACAGTCTTTTTTTCAGCATCCTCTCTTATTTCTCTATATTTAATTTTCTCTGTTGAAGTGAATAAAAGAAAAAAAAAAACTTCTTGTGTCCTAAAGGATGTCCCACGGTGGAAAACATACTGACTGTTACAAAGCACTGACACTCAACTCCTACAAGCATTAGATAAACAAGTTCTCACAGAATGCTTATTCATTGTAATATATCAATGATTCAATATTTGTCTTTCTAAAATAGCAAGCATGTTTGTTATTTCTTTTAGATTATATGGGACATTCACCAATCGAGTTGTCATTTGTAACAATAGAAGCAATGATGTATTAGACTGGAAGTATAAATATTAACCTGTGATGTGATTTTAATTACAAATTACACCATCGTAAGGGAGGTGCTGTAACAGGGAAAAAAACACCTTTTAAATAAATCAACAATGCTATGAATTAAAAAATATAGTATAACATTTTTACTAAGGGCTAAATATAACAGTTTTCTGTGAGCAGTCTGGATTGCTACTTTTTAATTGGTGCAGAGGAAACTGCTGAGGTGAGAGAAAAGGTGAAATGTCCAATGTAGAAAGGTACATTAAGATTTAATTGAACCATCTCCACAGAAACAGATTGCTTTTTCTCCCGCTCATCCTATCAAATTATGCATAGTTGGGCCAAATGTCAAAAATAAAATTACAGACCATACAATTCTTATAATCAGGTTTCCACTGAAAATGACACACCAATAAAAGAAATGTATCACTTGAGCTGTGGACTGTTTGCTATATATAAATGCATTTTTCACAACTTATATTTGGCAGGGAGGAAAACCAGCATTCCTGAAGCATCCTTTACAAAATCTGGCCTTCTGAGATTTACATTTACAAACTCACTAATGCCTTATCCACAAATGGACCAATGGTCTTTATCAAATGTTTGTACACAAGAACTAGACTGCAGCATGTTGTTTACGATAATAATTGATTACTGTGATTAAACTGTGGTAGGACCTGTCATGTATTCATAACTGAACCAAATCAGACAGAAAGAACTAATTGTGCGTTAAAGTCTTGAATGTTTTCTGATGCATTCTTAAGAAGTAAGTACAACACTCAGAAAAGATTCCAGGAACAAAAGTACTGTACTTACCAAGATTGAATCTCTCGGTAACTGTAAAGAAAATGCATTTCCTGCATGGAGACTGGGCTTTCTTTCATATCCATTTCATTTTGCTAATGTTGGATTAAATTAAAGGCACTTTAAACTCTCTGAATCTATAAAGCATTATTGATCAAGACATTACGGTACACCATCTGTACATGAGGTGAAAGTAAGAAAAGAATAAATGAACCAGAAAAACAACAGATTAAAAGTAAAAACAGTAAAATAGTGGCATGATAGTGCAGTGATAGCTCCACTGTCTCTGAGCTTGGGTTACTGTCTGTGTAAAGTTTTGCTGGTTCTTTCTGTGCTTGTGTTTCTTCCTGGTTCACCAGTTTCCACTTACTGCTCAAAAAGCATGCTAATTGGCTACAATAAATTGACTCTAGGTATGAATATGGCCTGAATTTTTAATGATACTTTCTGGATCTATTCAAGACAATGTTCAAGATATAGCAGTAACCATAAGAACAAACAAAACTCTTTCAGATTTTACATGGCTGCATTGTTTTGAACAGAAACATTACTAATCCTAATTCATTGAGATTATGATGATCTGGAGGACATCATCGACTTCTAATTTTTATTGGTTATCACAGTAATTTGATGTCGGCAGACTTCCACTAATGCCAGTGGCGTCTCCAGGCAATGGCATGTTTGTTTTCTTACAACAGAGACGACATAATTGGCTACAAACAAGCCAGAGACGCTGACAGCGAGAGGGACAGAATGAGGGCATGGCCATTATGTGTTCACGCTCAAATTAGGCAGACAAACCGAGATGAAGGCATCAGAAAGCGGAGGCACACCAGAGGCCTCAGATGGAGGAGAGGAGTGTGACTGAACTTAAAACACACCAATTACCCCACAGCTTGTTGTCCAATGCTGGATTCACAGGGTTTACTTTCAAAGACGAAAGCAGATGTGTTCCAACAATTCTCTCTTGGTCTCTCAATGGCAGTTCCTTGCATAGGACATCTCTATTTACCAAGAATATTTTAACATCCTGTTTACAGAATTGTAATTAGAATGAGCCTATACTTTACATGCAAATTAAAGCAGAATATGAGTACGGCTGCATGCAAATGTTCATTCCAGCTATTCGAAAGAAATGTCCACAGAATCTTTATATTTATGGTCTTATTTGGATCCTGCAGAAGAAAAAACAGCATGATGAATGTTTCACTAAATAAATTTGGGCCTAACAAGAGTCCTGTGGTAAACACCCATTTACATGACACACAAAGGGAAAGATTTCCTTTTTTCTTTATTTTAATTTCATTCAACAAAAGGAAACAGAATCAGAAAAAACCAAATCAGTCCATTTAAGGTATATTCCCAATTTGCATCATTTCCAGGATTGTCCTTGGATCCACTCTATCCCTGACCAAAATAAAGCAACAAAGAAATTAAATGGGTATTAATTAGCCAATATTTAGGTTAACAATGATACTTTTTTTTACTGTGAATTGATAAAGACTATTTAACTAGGATAAAATGTTTGAAGATTTGACTTTCAAGATGTATACGGCTCACCAAATTCCAGTAGTCACATATTACATATGAATATATACATTATATACTAATACCAGAATATACTAATTTATCTTACTATGTGCTAAGAAAGAGAAAGACAGACTATAAGAGAGACAAACAAACATAAATAAATAAGATAGAGTGATCGATAGATCGATCGATCGAGTATCCCTTGGCAACAGTGCCAGGGAATGCTGAGAAAATTCCAGTGTCTTGTTCTTAAGCCAGTGGTTTTCAAGAACTCAAATGCAGTGAATATGTGCCATGCTGTGGGCTGCCCCTAGAGAAGGAGGTGTAAAGGGAACTCCAGTCCCAAAAGCGTGCATGTTGCACTGAGAGAACACAGCCAGCTGGCAGCAGCAGCTCAGGGCCACCGTCTGGCTGCGTGTGTGCCCCTGTTGCTCATGGCACGCCAAGGCCAACCAGTTTCCCCTCCCCCAAATGCTTCCACGCTGTCATTGAGCTAATGAGTGCCCACAATGCATCAGATCATCACTGCAGGCAAACAGCACAGGCTCAGGAGGAAGAAGAAAATATCATGCAGTTAGTTATGCTAATCCAGATATTCAGTAAACCGCCTGCAGTGAAACTCCTGGCAGAGCCTTTACCTACAATCTAAAGAGACACATCAGAGCTTTAGACCTCAAAGGAAAAGCTTAATCGTTTCTATTTCTATGTGTGATATGCAGAGTTTGGAGGTTCAGACAGATTTAAAGGGTTTTGGCAGCTTTAGTCAAAGTGAATATGGCCCAGAACCCATCTATAAAAATAAACTAAATTTAACTTATCTCTTATCTGCTATAGAATGTTTTACTGCAGTGCCATTTAAAGCATATCGAGAGAATTTACTTTCACTGATATTCAGTAGTTCAGTTTAGCAAATAGTGAGACATTTCATATTGCATATAAAAAACTATTGCCTTCTTCACCTTACAAAAAATAAGTAACAACTAGTGTTATGTTGAAAGGGTTTTATACTTAATGCCCCATATAATAAGGACACTGAAATAATAATTTCTTTTTTCAGCACCATGATGCAATACAGTACACAGTTCACTACATAAAGTGCAAATACAGTTAACATATATTAAGAAATAAGCCTACTCTTTTAGACTGGTTTGCTGAAAAATGTAGCATGTTTTACATGTCCAAAATGTTTCAGGCACAACTGTATTATTTAAAAAGATAAATGGTATCTAGAGACTTTATGACTGTCTCTTGAATGTTTTGTATTTTTGTATAACACAGTATCCTCTGGTTACATTGTTCGCAAAGTGATTCCCATGCGTTGCACTTCATGACGGGCTTTTATTGTACTATTGATAGCCACAAAAGAGCCTGAAGCGAGACAGAGACGGAATTGGCAGGCACAGAAGCAGAACAGATCGGAGTGCACAGAAATTGGTGTTGCTGATGTAGCAAAAATTTTCTACCATGCCAACCAAAAATGAGCATCTACATTGCTTTTACTGGCAATTCGCAATGCACAGTTCACGATTTGGGTCTGAAAATTAGAGAGAGAGAAAAATCAAAATTATTTTACGCCCATACAAAGTTAACTAGACAAACAGACAGTTCGACCACTTTATTTGTCCCTGTGGAAATCCACCAAAAAGTCAGCAAAGAGAATACAAAATTGTATCCAATTGTACCTGAATTAGCATGACCAATACAGCATGGCCAAATGTCAATCAAGTCAGTAAACTAGACTAATATATAATGTTCAGTTTTACTAATTAATATATATGCCTGATTAATTTTTCTTCTTTTTTTAATAGCCGCTGTTAAGACTATAGCACACTGACCCACTATACAACAAATAGTAAATCATTCCCTTTCAATAAGAGCTAGTGTTTAACACTGAGAAGAGATGAAGTGACCATATAACAATCCACAGTGGATGGAGTAAGTTACCCATTAGCTAAGCAGCTTAATTTAAAATCAAGAGAAATTAAGACATGTGATCCACTGGAATGAGAGATAACAGTATAGTACAGGGGTGTCAAACTCAATTGCACAGGGGGCCAAAACTCAAAGCACACTTTGGGTCACGTGCTGAACAGGATAAACATTTATTGAACACACTTAAACTTTAAATAACATATTTTGCTCTCCATAAAAATATCTCCTGTCGAACTCTTCAGAAACTCTCCCTCTGTAAATGGCCGGGCTGATTTGGCTCTGATTTCTCCTCTGCCACAATAAATCTTGCTTTCACAGCAGCTTTACTTTGTGATTTTGCTCTGGTGAAAAAACGTCTGCTGAAATGTGATTCTTCTTTAACTCTTCTACTTTCTGTATCTTCTGCATTCAGGTTTTTCAGCTTCTCCTGATGTTTTATCTCATAGTTCCGTCTTAGATTAAATTTCTTAATTACAGCCACATTCTCTCCACAAATAAGCCGGTTTACCGGCAATGTCAATAAACATATACTCAGAATCCCATCGGTTTTGAAAGGCTCTGTTTTTAGAATCAACTTTTCTCTTCACCATTGTGAGGGGCTTCGCAATAACTTTACAATAGGGTTGTATACATCAACAGAAGCTCGACTTGATTGACGTTGGAATGTTTCCAGGTAGCCTAGCGTTCGGCAAGGCAGCTGAAGTGCTGCATCATGGGATCTGTAGTTTGTGTGTTATCAGCACTTCATATTGCCGGGCCATTAATAACAATAATAATAGATCTATATAAAATGATTTCGTGGGCCGAATATAATTGTACATAGGGCCAGATTTGGCCCACGGGACTTGAGTTTGACACATACGGTACAGTACATTTTCTCCACTCTGGTAAAACTTTTTTTTTTTTTTCCCCTGTTCCAGATATTTGTTCCTAGTTGCAGCTCTTGAACTAGTTTCATGTACTTGAATAGAATGGTCCCAGGTGTTTTCCGCACAACCAGACAACAGAAAATATGAAGTGAAAGCATATAAAGCTTGTTCTGACACTACAGACAATTGAGGGATATGGTTTATATATACACATTCACCTTTGAATTGCTATTTTAATGTAGAAATGTATCTGAATTGTGGTCAGAATAGGCAAGGCTACTCAAATTTATTATGTGGAGAAATCTTATTTGTGGTCATATGGGTTTGCATTCTGTATCTAGTCATTTGGTTTGTGTGATCACCTCGCACTACAAGAAAACACTCAAAGAAAACATTTTTCCTACACCATCGGCCAGTCACCAGCAGAAAGCAAATTTCAACAAAGAATAATATTTTAATATATAAATTCTAATAAAAAAATACATCTAATTACAATTAATTTAAAATGATCTACTCCCAGATTTAATTTTTCCAAGGTATTATTTGCTTTAGCATGTTGATTTAGAGTCAATTATAGATATTGTGAACTCTGGTTCTTTTTACAGACAGAAAGTAATATCAAAATCACCCCTTGCTCGACATTCTTCCGACACTTTCCGACTTTTTAGGAAGATTTATGTGAAAGGAAAATGAAACACATGCTGTGCCGGGATGCAGATATCTGCGGGTTTGCGCTTGTTGCCAAGCTGTTGATGGAGAAGCATTGTTGGGGAACAGTTCACAACAGGATTCTGTAATTGGATACGTAAGTCAATAGCAGCACTTTTTATATTCTGTTATGTGTCATGCAAGTTATCGCAAGCAGCAGGCGACGACTTGTAATGTACAGAGATAACTGATAAGTGAGCCACCCTGATGCGACATGTGAGAAACTGAACTGACACGCCAGAGCACAGTTCATGTCTAAGCCAGGCTGGGGACTGTCTCTAATTGTTTAATTTGTGCTGGGGTGAGATAACCTCCCTCAGGGACCGACTGGTGTCTTAACTGCTGATAAGCGCTCATTTATCACCAATTAAAGCAGCGATGTGCCAACATCCCTTTGTGCTACCCAAAGCTTGATACTACATCATGCAACACAGCTGTTCATCACGGTCACGCAGTCAAGACAAGAGCGACGCAGCCGAGGACATGTTCAACATTCAAAAAGCATCGAGTGATTTTAGATCACAACATGGAGACAGATGAGAGCTGTGAGGCTGGATAGAAAGCTGCTGAGTCCAGCACATAGGGACAATGAACAAAGTCATGCATGTAAATCCAGCCTCTCCCTTGGGGAGAGAGAGCCGGCACTGTCAATTAGAGCATCAATAATTAAAATAGTTGTAGGTCCCATTAGTGGGGATGTATTTCCATAAATAGTTAATGCTTCTTGCAGGCACTTTTATCCATTTCATGTAGCAGCGAAAACATACTTTTAAAGACACAGCAAGAAAAGAAATTAAAGTAAAACATACAAATGTTTCAAAATGTGTAATAAGGTCATAGACATCCTGACAAAAGGGGAGACGTGTGTGTCTGGCAGCACTCTTAGGATCACCTGTGATCCCAGTTGCTCATTTATTTTTGCTGTAGTATACTGTAAACTCGTCTTTTATACAATAATAAACTTATAAAACATCTTAAAATGTTTGATATAAAACAACATTTTTCAACTGCTTATATCAACTCATAACTATTTGAAGGCAGCAACATTAGATGGAACTAGCCAAGAAACTAGAAACTATTAAGAGGGGTTTTGTTGTTACTGATACACAAACCTGTACAGAATGAACTGTTTTGTTTTTGTCATTTTAAAACGGTGTCACCCCCCACATACACACACTAATTAGATTGCCCAGCACTGTATTGACACTCTGTTGAATGTTGATATAAGTCAAAAGTGGGTCGTTCCATCTGTGGTCAACACCGTGTCCAGGCTCCCATCTGCTGTGCCGGCTGAGGCTGTGACACTCACACAGTCTGGATGAACAGGATGGGTGGAGATGCTGACATATGACATGAGTGGAGCACGGCGAGGTTAGTGGGATCAAATAAAAAGGGAAACGAACAATGGAAACATTACTCTCCACAGTCTGCTAGAGTGCCAATATGATGAACTGCAGTGCAGAATGTGACCTGCACCAAACCTCAACCTGAGCTTGACGTCAAAGATCCTGAAGCACTTGTCACGTAGGGGAATTGATCGGACAATTTTGGCTCATATATCACAATTACCGAGCTTAATTTATTAAAACTTGGATATTATTCCCCTCTATCAGTACGCCTAGAGAGTTTAGACAGATGAAAAATCTCCAGTAGTGGCAGATGTTCCGAATAAAAATCCTCCCATTGCTGAGTCTAACAATAGGCAAAGATTTATTTAAACATTTTTTGCTTATATATAGAAATCGATAAATAATCTCTTTATTCTCTTTTCTGCTCACTGCAAACACCATGCACGCTGACATTATGTACACACAGATTCTTTGGTTAGCATGATGCTTTATGTTACCACACAACCCCTGATGTAACACACTCATTTCCTTCAGCTGCATATCCCTAAAGGTTCATTTCATTACAAATTAATCAATGTTTTTTTTTCTAAACCCCTTACCAATTAAAAATTAGGTTTATGAATATTTAACAAATCCGATGAATTAGAAATACGGTTTATCTCCAGAAAAGAACTCATGAAATATTAATGCTATGCTGTATCTTTTGTGCACAATAAAAACTATTTAGGAAAAACGTCTTCCCTATAAAAATGACTTGCAAGTTTCACAAAAGAAATTAACCCACAAAATGGGCCATACATAATAAAAATGAAATCGGCTTGTCAGCTATGAATAGCAGTTGCGCACTACACATGGCAACTGGATCAAGTACTTTCCTTGTGGTCAGCAATTCCATCAGACTGCATCTAAATGAAATGACAAAAGCTTTAAATTGTGAGACAATTTTTAAGAAACATCTAACCTTGCATCTGTTACCCTTTGCACTGGCATGTTTGAGGAGCACACTGAGGTCTTGGTGCAGGTTGGAGCTGGAGTTTAGGCTGGGCAGTTGGCCAGCTGGATGATGAAGATTAACCTCCTATAGTTCCCTCTTCTCAAATGACCCTCATTAATCGTTTCGTAGACCTTACCGCTTTCATCAGCACTGTCAAGACAAACTGCCAAATCACAAACATAGCCACATTTACCTCTCCTTACGCATACCTCACATATAAGTCACACATTTACACATTACTCCCAGATACAAAATAAACTTGGAACATATGGAGAATTCTGAATCATTCCAATCACACACAAAAGAAAGGGAGATGTTTTCCCATCCGTATGCGGATGTTAGCAGAATGAATCATCTTCGAGTGGTGCATCCTCTTGCACACCTCTCTGTTCCTGTCTGCAATAGCAGCTGCTGTTTCCACACCACCATTACTAGCTCTCTGCCTGGATTTGCATTTGTTCACCTTCATGATTGGCAATACACCCACGGCTGCAATCAGAATGTAAATCCATCTAGGGATGAAGCGAGGCAAACTGGATGTGTGTGCAGAAAAGGGTTTTGGTTCTATTGAATCACTTGTCAATCGCACACCTTTTAAGACTTCCTCAAAAAGCTGACAGATTTACAGAAATTCCGTGTTCAAGCACAATCCGTTTCCAATTTCAGGTTTTTTTTTTCTTTTCATCTTGTAAATGCCGTAAAAAAGGATTTTGAGTACAAAGGATCCAATTTGCTAGACCATTTATCAAAATGAATGTATCATTTCAATATGTTCTGTACTATAACAAAAATAATGGATATGGCAATATATAGACACCATTTCTACATAAAAAAATGTTATAGAACTAAAAATACCAACTATGAAAACCAGTTTTTGATAAGTCCAGCCCAATTACATATCGCTAATGCTTACTTTGTCATTTTAGCTATTTTACTGTTTTCAGCCAAAAGTCTTTATAGAGTACAAACACAATGAATATTTGATGATTTGATGTATCTGAATGCTGTTTAGCTGTGGTCCCAATTTAAAAATTAACCTTTTATATTATAAAGTTTTTTTCCCCCCACCAGACTAGAAAGCCAATGAGGGGAAAAAAAGGATATATATATCCACTCGAGAGATAATCATTTCTGCCAACACAAACACTGACTCTTAATGACTCTTCTTCCATCAGTAAATAAGACTCTGCTCCATTTGAGCTCAGCAGCAACGGCTGGCGTATCAGCAGTCATCACCACGCATGTGGAAGGAAGTCCATCCATTATTCAGCTGCTGGCTAAATGATCTCCGATTCTCAAACACACCATGAAGGGTAGAGGGCATGTAGTAGCAGAGAGGAAATCCCAATACTGTCATGAGGCTGATGAAAAAAAAAAAAATCAAGTAATAGGTCATGCGTCTCATCTACATCCATAATTGTGTCAGGAGTGCAGGATGACATCTGGAGCAATTGTGCAAGTCGCAGGGAAGCGTTTGAGCTTAATTAGAAAGCCTGAAATTGAAATAGGCACAAGGTTGGGTTATGGAGGTTGGGAGATGATTAAAATGACACACTAACCCAAGGCTGATTGAGCTCTGATTTGGTGGGGATGATCTGCAAGCACTGCTGTAAATTGCGCAGAGAGTGTTTTTACATGTGCTTGCTATTTTTAGTTAAACAGCTACAACAACTCTTTCATGAGAGAAACGATAAGAGTTTTCCAGAATACTTCAGATGAAGACACAGCGGAATTTCCAAACACTTACATTAATTGGTCCCAGATGGCAAAGATAAAGGATATGTCAGCCTGGTCATAACAGATAGTGCTTTAGGTGCCAGTTAGCCAAATAATAGAGGCAAGGCAAATATTGCTCTAATACTCTTTTCTCTCTCCTTAATTTTTTCTATAAAGCTATTCTGCCTGCCTTGTGATTTTTTTCTTCCTGCATGTCATCATACTCTTCAGCAAGCTCTGTGTCAGACTGAGTCAATTCCTTCTGCCAAGTACATGCTTCTATACACCACGAACCGTTGAGAAGGCAGTGGATTGCTGCTGTCTACAAGAGCCTGGAGTCTGTTTATACCAGAGAATGCACAAGCATCACAAAAAGTGTCTTGACATCTGTCGACTGTCGTTCCTAAAAACAGCATGAATGTAATGACAAGGTGACATTGAACTGAATTAATCAAAACCAAACTGAAAATCATCTGCAAATGATGTGTCTGATGATTTCTAATTGATGCCTGTAATAGAATGTGGGTGCTCATTTAACTGTTTTTGTGAACTGTTTTAAAAAAAAAAAAAAAAAAAAAAAGGTGTTGTGAAACAGAATAACCATTTAATTAAAATTTTTCTTTTATTATTATAAAGAGCAAATGACTCCTATTTCGGTCAGCTCTAATTAAAAGCAACAGGAGCACTCGTGCATTATTTCTGTTTTGAACACAGGGTGTATGGGCAGGTCGAATCGTACTGACCCGCCACTCCGATTTCGCTCACAATATGATTTAAAGCAACATACCCCTTGACCTCTAAACATCTGGATTTGCAATGACATGCACACATTAGGACTATAAGGTGCGAAGTGTAAGCAAAAGTTGGTATTAAAATAATCCCATCATTAATGCATATACATTTACATAGGTGATTAGCTGAATAGTACAGTACAGTATATGTTCTTGTAGCTTTAAAAATGGATTGCTCATAAAAGTCAGGATAGATAGATACATGTATTTATGGCCATGCAATGATTCTATTTACTATATTCATTTTCCTTTCTTACCTCCAACAGACACTGTGGTTCATAAAATGTGCAACGTATTCTAACTCTAAGAAAGGATTCCTATTCAGTTGTATTTCCATGCTTCACCACTAGAGGCAGACATACAGTTTACCAAGCAATGACAAGCTACCTACAGTGAGGAAAATAAGTATTTGAACACCCTGCTATTTTGCAACTTCTCCCACTTAGAAATCATGGAGGGGTCTGAAATTGTCATCATAGGTGCATGTCCACTGTGAGAGACATAATCTAAAAAAAAAAAAATCCAGAAATCACAATGTATGATTTTTTAACTATTTATTTGTATGATACAGCTGCAAATAAGTATTTGAACACCTGAGAAAGTCAATGTTAATATTTGGTACAGTAGCCTTTGTTTGCAATTACAGAGGTCAATCGTTTCCTGTAGTTTTTCACCAGGTTTGCACACACTGCAGGAGGGATTTTGGCTCACTTCTCCACACAGATCTTCTCTAGATCAGTCAGGTTTCTGGCCTGTCGCTGAGAAACACGGCGTTTGAGCTCCCTCCAAAGATTCTCTATTGGGTTTAGGTCTGGAGACTGGCTAGGCCACGCCAGAACCTTGATATGCTTCTTACAGAGCCACTCCTTGGTTATCCTGGCTGTGTGCTTGGTCATTGTCATGTTGGAAGACCCAGCCTCGACCCATCTTCAATGCTCTAACTGAGGGAAGGAGGTTGTTCCCAAAATCTTGCAATACATTGCCCGGTCATCCTCTCCTTAATACAGTGCAGTCGCCCTGTCCCATGTGCAGAAAAACACCCCAAAGCATGATGCTACCACCCCATGCTTCACAGTAGGGATGGTGTTCTTGGGATGGTACTCATCATTCTTCTTCCTCCAAACAGTTTGGTGGAATTATGACCCAAAAGTTCTATTTTGGTCTCATCTGACCACATGACTTTCTCCCATGACTCCTCTGGATCATCCAAATGGTCATTGGCAAACTTAAGATGTGCCTGGACATGTGCTGGTTTAAGCAGGGGAACCTTCCGTGCCATGCATGATTTCAAACCATGACGTCTTAGTGTATTACCAACAGTAACCTTGGAAGCGGTGGTCCCAGCTCTTTTCAGGTCATTGACCAGCTCCTCCCGTGTAGTTCTGGGCTGATTTCTCACCTTCCTTAGGATCATTGAGACCCCACGGTGAGATCTTGCATGGAGCCCCAGTCCGAGGAGATTGACAGTCATGTTTAGCTTCTTCCATTTTCTAATGATTGCTCCAACAGTGGACCTTTTTCACCAAGCTGCTTGGCAATTTCCCCGTAGCCCTTTCCAGCCTTGTGGAGGTGTACAATTTTGTCTCTAGTGTCTTTGGACAGCTCTTTGGTCTTGGCCATGTTAGTAGTTGGATTCTTACTGATTGTATGGGGTGGACAGGTGTCTTTATGCAGCTAACGACCTCAAACAGGTGCATCTAATTTAGGATGATAAATGTAGTGGAGGTGGACATTTTAAAGGCAGACTAACAGGTCTTTGAGGGTCAGAATTCTAGCTGATAGACAGGTGTTCAAATACTTATTTGCAGCTGTATCATACAAATAAATAGTTTAAAAATCATATATTGTGATTTCTGGATTTTTTTTTTAGATTATGTCTCTCACAGTGGACATGCACCTACGATGACAATTTCAGACCCCTCCATGATTTCTAAGTGGGAGAACTTGCAAAATAGCAGGGTGTTCAAATACTTATTTTCCTCACTGTATAACATCACAGTGCACCGTCCTCCATCAAGAGTATAAAAGGCCAAAACACCGAGCAGCAGTCGTCATTGACCAGTGCTGAGTGACCGGTTGAACGATGTCGAATGGCCACTGGTCAATGACGACTGCTGCTCTGTGTTCTGGCCTTTTATACTCTATACTCTATACTCTTTTATATACTAACAGTTGAGGATCAGGGCTGAAATTAGGGATATGTGTGCTACATTAGATCTAGAGATGACATCCTGACAGCCTGTAAATCTGCCCCTGCTGGCTAGCTTTATTTAGCTGCTAAAAATAACACTGTAAATGATTTATTGTGAAAACATGCCATGGATTGCTGCTATGCATTCAATCAAACAAACTAAACAGGTACATTTCTATATTAAAATAAACAGTGGTGATATTTTAGGACTCCTGAAAGCTATTGCTACAAATAGTACAATGAGATCTGCAATAACTTAATGTTATGCACCACTTTCCAGCTTTATATATCAATCAGGAAATTCAATGAAGTGGGCTCTTTCTCAGTTATTTCGCATGTGTGGCAGAGTTCCAGTGTCCCTAGTTTAATCCTGAGCTCAGGTTACTCTCTACATTTAGCTTGCACGTGCCATTTCTTTCTGAATAGGATTCCTCTGAGTTCTTCCACCTTCCTAAAATGCCAGTAGGTGGATCGGCTAAAATTACTACACTACACACCCTAATGATTGTAGAAGCCTGACAACACCCACATATTTCTCAGAAACCGCACTCACAAATTTACCACAAAATTGTATAGGGTGTAAAAGCACATATGGGTCGTGTCCACAAACTTTTGGCCATATAGCACAGCTGTGAATGAGTATGTGAATGGATGTGTGCATGGTGTACTGCAGTGGATAGTTGTACTGGTACAGTACCCAGTAATCCCAGGATATGCCTCATATCCATGATGATACAAGTGGGGATACACTGGTTTAAAAAAATGGCAGGATTGAATGAAAGAATGGCAAAAATCTACAAAACACAATCCATTAAGCGTCATATAGTAAATAAGCCAAAACATTATAGCAGGTATTTATTATAAAGATTTAATTGTAGACACAAAGCTGATCTTGCTTTGCTTCTCTGGCAATTTTTTTTCCTTTGGTGGAATCTGGCGTAATTTGTATCATCATGGGTGCCATGTTACCATGGTAACCACGTTCAACCTTAACTCAGAACAGCCTTAATTTTAAATAATTAAACTCTTGGTTAAAGGAAACCATGAATGCACTGCGAGCAATTGTTGACCAAGACATTTATTAAAAGTAAAATAGATCAGCTATAGTTTTAATAGAAACAATTTTGCTTGCACCCACATATTCTACCCTATAAATATAATTGGTAAACATAAAGGTTTGTTAGTGGTTTTGGCAAAATAATTGTAAAGAAGAAGGCGTTTTCTGCTATTTATTCCCATTCTCTCATTTGATCGATACGGATTCTGTATCCGTTTGAAACCTTAGTGTTCTCCATCTATGCTAGTGAGACAGATCGCTAAAATTTGTAATTCTTCTAATATTTTCCATACAAAGTGCATGAGGAGCTCTGGGCTAAAATATCAGGACTTTTTTTGGTATATGGACATGGAAGGAAGGACTAATCTTTCAGTTCCAGTCCCAAGCTAACAGAGCTCATTTAACTAATCAAATAAACTGCCTATCTGGAGCAGGTGTATTAAATTAGGGTTGGATCTCCAAGAACAAAGCTGACTATCATAGGCATAAGAGTTATTATTGTTCAGTCCACACTGTAAATCAGAATTGCACAGCAACCAAAGGCCTGGGGCTATTCAACTCAATTCACATCCAGACATCCCTTTTATACACTGCTGACCACAGACTGTAAATCCTGGTCAACATTACAGTGTGCACTAGCTTCTATGTAAACGTAACCAATTTAGGATATGGCCCGCGAAAGAGGGAAAATGGAGTTGGCAGTAAATGGAGTGCAGGAACAGAATAGACACCAGCGCTCCAGCAAGCACAACAATCAGTACTAATGAACTGTTTTCACCTCTAAGCAATCACATATGGCAGAGTTGGGGTGAATTAAATTAATCTTATACTGCACCAGGGCAAACCTGAGCTCCTAATACATCAGCCTCGCTTCCCCACAAGCCAATGGGCAAACACTCCATATCGTAGTAAAGCCGAACGACAGCAAGGAATGCACCTCGGTTAGCTGTTGATTACTGTTTTCTATAAGCAGGGGTGTCATGTAACTAGTCATATGAAATTCGGTGCTTGAATGCAAGCATGATATTTATTTTGGAGACCATTTTTGGAGTCAAAATCCATTCTATTTTATTTGAAGCCCAAACACCCCAAACTCTTGCATACTGCTATTTTTTCACTCATGTTTTGCAACTGCCTTTGGAAAGGATCTGTACATGCAGCTATAATGAACACTTGGTTTTATGAAAAAGGGCAATAAGAGGCAGCTTGTGTAGAGCATGCAGTACAAACAGCAAGCTTATAATTGCATGTTACATCTTTTGTATACTACTATTTAAACAATTATTAATTTTGTCTTCGTTGTAAAACTTAACGATGTGTCCCTAGCTCTCAAAACAAGAGCATCAACAGTGGAAAAAGTCAATACAAGGTGGCCTGTCAATCAAGAAGTCTCTACATCCTCGACATTTATTTTGAAGGTGTGGTTTTGTGTACTTGTACTGTTTGTGTGTTGACTCGAGTTGCTACCTCCTGCTAACATCCACTTAAAGCACTAACAACACCTTTAAATACAACACACAACAATACTGAGTTCCTACTAGACACTTAATTCAGCAGAGCCGTTAAATAAAGATAACCATCATCTTGTGTCTTCAAAATGGCCAGACCATCAAGCAGATGTGCAGAATCTAAGGTTTAAGCTGCATGGATTCCTACACCAGTGTCATATTACATTTGAGACCTTCTCTCTTTTCTCAACTGTCACCCTGCATTAGCAACGCACGACAAGCATCCATCACATGACCTGTGAAGTCAAGAAGCACCAAAGCTCAGTGGCTCAAGAAAACCACGTGTCACCTCCACTGCATCTAACTTGAGATGAAACAAGTACCACTCGAACAAACATGGTCCTTATTACAGATTTCTTAATGTATTTATTTATCCTTTGCTTATATCCTGTGTCTCTGAAATACTGTTCCTGTGTGAGTCACATGAGGATTTAGCACGCTAGCTATTTAAAACCTGCTATCACAGTGTTCCATATAAAGAACTGTGATTTGAGCTGTAAATTTATTAATTAGAAATCGAGAGCAAAATAACTTTCTATCTGCATTTACAACACAATAACTTCCTAAACAAGAGATTTGGCCAAACAGCTAAATGCATGATCAGCCTTTTTGCACTTCCATGTACTTCACTGTGCTTTTGTGAAGTGTCAAGAACAAAATGTCCTGGCTATGGAGTAAAAAGAAAAATATTGCAAGATTTTATATATATATATATATATATATATATATATATATATATATATATATATATATATATATATATATATATATATATATATATACACACACACACACACACACACACACACACACACAGTATAAATTTTTCATGCTCACTGGGATTAAAGATTAGGAGTAAATGTAAAATGAAGTGTTATGAATTGCTAAAAATGTATATGTGCCTGTGTGTGTGTGTGTGTGTGTGGATGAGAGAAGAAGGACATGCATGAACAGTGAGTGAGTACAGGTTGTAAACAGCAGAAATCGACTGTTTCTGGAGAGCTCTCCTTGAAGTTTATAGTTAAGCACAGCCATTTCAGTGCGATTATTGAACTATCCAAAACTAACTTTTCCCTGTATACTACAAAACTATAGGTCGTATTAATGAATGCTAACTTCAAAATCTGATTACAAATTCTGTTGAGTCCCCTGTTATCTGACAGATGAACATAGTGTTTGGCTTTTCTGCACAGCTCACCCAACCCCCCACACTCTGACGCCTCTTCAGAGGAGCGCAAGAGACTGGAGATCAAGGGGAAACAGTCTGAGCAGAACACAAAAACAGCAATTCAACACCAATTCAGAGGACAATGAAATCTGATATTGATTACTACACACAAATTGACTGGATATGATCGAAAGTTGTCATGCTTACAGGGTTTTTGTGGTGGAGAAAATTACAATTCTACAATAACATGCACAGTTAGCAGTGGCAGTGTGCGGATTCAATTTGACAAGAAGTATTTTTTCTGTGATTATTGTGTGTGTGGGGGGAAACAAACATCTTTTAAAAGTGAATTTCATTTTCAATTTATATATAAATCCTATTATTATTGATATTTTGACAAGTATTTTTGTAAAACTGTAAATGCTTATCATTAAAAGCGCCATATAAATAAAAACTGATAAATTTAAGTACTGGCTGACAAAAAAGAATTTACGACGTTGACTGCCAGAGTTACTAATTTATTGATTCTTTTCTAAAAAATACATTTTAAATGTAATACTTAAAAAGAGAAAACTCACTAATTATATAATTAATAGACAATTTATTGCTGCATCAATACTGGCCAATACTGACACATTATTTAGAATGATTCATAAAACATATGCAAGTATTAAGTAAAAGAAAATTTAACAAAAAGAGCAAGCTAGGTAATAAAAGCTTGTGTGTGTCAACAATAATGAATCATAATTTGTATTCAAAAAGTGTTATGTCCACAGGGTAACCATTAGCCAGGTGATGTAAGCTTGCTAGCTAAAATACAGAGAAGATATAACATCAGTGAAAAACACACACACACACACACACACACACACACACACACACACACACACACACACACACACACCCAAAGGTGAGCTAAAGCTTTGTCTTAAGACAAAGTTAGAAATACAAAAAAGCATGCAACACACTAAATACAGACAATTTAGTACTAATTGCTAATGCTAACATGCTAGCTAAAACAGCTACATTAATCATGACTAATTTGACAATCTTAAGATTAATGGAAGAAAAACGATGATTTATATAACTCTATATTAATCTTCATGATAATAGTTTGACCACACCGTGTAGAGCTCAGAAACAGATTTTTTAAATTTATCTTTATCAGTTTTAATGTTAAAAAACATTTCCTAGTCAAGCAGTTCGTAGAAATCAAAACAAGCCAAATATTGAGCTTTGCCCTAGCTGTGAAAGTGATAGACACTGAACAACACTTCATAAATTGCTTAACATTGATTTCTTTTACAGAAATGGCATTGACATGGCCTTAGCCTTTTGTTTCTTATTTACCACTCGCCTATTTGAATGCCACTCAGCTTCACAAGGATCTTAGAATGATACACACCACCCAAATCTGGTCCATCTGTAAGCACTCAGAGCTCGCAGCCTTCACCTTGTGACCAGTCTTCCTTTGTATTTTGGGTCTAAAACACATGAGGGGAAAAAGTCTATAGGAGCTAATAAAAAAGGTTTAGAAATCTTCTGCTAATAAATATTGGGTGTGAAGAGACCCCCATTTAATCTGAGCTGCTCCAACTCTGGTAATAAAGGCTTCCTTCTACTGTATACTGAGGAATTGGGACGGTTTTTCACAATTTCCCTTTCTTTATGATCAAAATCTTGATGTCACCCAAATGAGGATGGGTTCCCCTTTTGAGTCTGGTTCCTCTCAAGGTTTCTTCCTTATAACATCTAAGGGAGTTTTTCCTTGCCACAGTCGCCACGGCTGCTCATCATGGATAAATGCACACCGTTCACCTTAACTGTTGATTTCTGTAAAGCTGCTTTGAGACAATGTCTGTTGTGAAAAGCGCTATAGAAATAAACTTGACTTGACTTGACTTAAATGAGAAGAATTCATCATAGGAAGCTTCAAGCATAATGATAATTTTTGTGAGGCTTGTAATCAAAAATACGTATATGAGTGGTAGTGAACCGTCGTACAGGCCCACTGTCTGGATATAAGCCCAACAAATAATTTTTTCATTATTTCCAAAAAGAGTAAATAAGAAATGCCAACCAAAAAAATAAATAGATTTTCAACTGTGCGTTTTAGCATTAATCACAATACAATTTGATAGGAACACGTACAACTGCTTACTTATACAATTGTCCAGTCAGTCAATAGCAGTAATTTAAAAAATTAAAAGGAAAAAATGTGAACTGTTGTGTTTTTACTACTATTGTCATGGATCTGGAGCTGAATGGGCTGGTTTGAGTATTTAACAAACTGCTGGGAAATTTTTCTCCTACCTCTCTTAACAAGGCATTTCCTCCTACAGAACTGTCCCTCACTCAATGTTTTTTGTTCTTTTTTAAACATCTTTTTGTGTAAACTAAAAAAAAAAAAAAAAAAAAAAAAAAAGACTGTTGAGCATGAAATTCCCAGGAGATCAGCAGCTTCTGAAACACTTAAACCAGCCCATCTGGCATGAACAGCTATAACGGCATAAATGTGCAGGTGTACAGGTGTTCCTAATAAAGTAGACTACGAGTCTTCTTTTCTTCTCTCCCTTTTTCTCATATAGGGGTGTAATATACAGTGCCTTGCAAAAGTATTGACCCCTCTTAGCGTTTTTCCTATTTTGTTGCCTTACAACTTGGAATTAAAATTGATTTTTATTTGGATTTCATGTAATGGACATACACAAAATAGTCCAAATTGGTGAAGTGAAATGAAAAAAATAACTTGTTTAAAAAAATTCTAAAAAATAAATAACGAAAAAGTGGTGCGTGCATATGTATTCACCCCCTTTGCTATTAAGCCTCTAAATAAGATCTGGTGCAACCAATTACCTTCAGAAGTAACGTAATTACTTAAATAAAGTCCACCTGTGTGCAATCTAAGTGTCACATGATCAGTATATATATATATATATATATATATATATATATATATATATATATATATATATATATATATATACACACACACCTGTTCTGAAAGGCCCCAGAGTCTGCAACACCACTAAGCAAGGGGTACTACCAAGCAAGCGGCACCATGAAGACCAAGGAGCTCGCCAAACAGGTCAGGGACAAAGTTGTGGGGAAGTACAGATCAGGGTTGGGTTATAAAAAAATATTCAAAACTTTGAACATCCCACGGAGCACCATTAAAGCCATTATTAAAAAATGGAAAGAATATGGCACCACAACAAACCTGGCAAGAGAGGGCCGCCCACCAAAACTTACAGACCAGGCAAGGAGGGCATTAATCAGAGAGGCAACAAAGAGACCAAAGATAACCCTGAAGGAGCTGCAAAGCTCCACAGCGGAGATTGGAGTATCTGTCCATAGGACCACTTTAAGCCGTACACTCCACAGAGCTGGGCTTTATGGAAGAGTGGCCAGAAAAAAGCCATTGCTTAAAGAAAAAAATAAGCAAACAGGTTTGGTGTTCGCCAAAGGCATGTGGGAGACTCCCCAAACATATGGAAGAAGGTACTCTGGTCAGATGAGACTAAAATTGAGCTTTTTGCCCATCAAGGAAAACGCTATGTCTGGCGCAAACCCAACACCTCTCATCACCCCGAGAACATCATGGTGGTGGCAGCATCATGCTGTGGGGATGTTTTTCTTCAGCAGGGACTGGGAAACTGGTCAGAATTGAAGGAATGATGAATGGCGCTAAATACAGGGAAATTCTTGAGGAAAACATGTTTCAGTCTTCCAGAGATTTAAGACTGGGACGGAGGTTCACCTTCCAGCAGGACAATGACCATAAGCATACTGCTAAAGCAACACTCGAGTGGTTTAAGGAAAAACATTTAAATGTCTTGGAATGGCCTAGAAGGAGCTGGAGCAGTTTTGCCTTGAAGAATGGGCAAAAATTCCAGTGGCTAGATGTGCCAAGCTTATAGATACATACCCCAAGAGACTTTCAGCTGTAATTGCTGCAATAGGTGGCTCTACAAAGTACAGTGGAACCTTGGGTTACGAACGTCCCGGCATACATATAATTCAGGTTACGAATCGCAGTTCATCAAAATTTTTGCCCCTGGTTACAAACAAAATATCGGGATACGAACGTCGCTCACCAAAAAATCGCAGGCAAGTTGGTTGTTTTTGCTCTATCCACGCAGCTCGTCACATCAGTTAGCGTCCTGTGTCCCTAGCGAGAGCATCGTGTTACTTATCCGCTTGAACTTTTCCCGGCGGCAGCGTAACAACTCGTTAGTTGATGCTCGTGGAATGATGAGATGGACAACATTAGCCGATGCATAACCACTTTACTTGTTTTTATGAAGATAGATTAGCAGGGTTACAGTCTTTTCCGAAGTACAATACCCATAATGAATTTCACTCTGGACTTCAATACCAACTGATAGTAGCCTTAAAGAAACAGCTCTCATTTTCCTCTAATGCAACAATTGTCTCAG